>NC_091439.1:44383268-44650119 GCF_964237555.1 Oryctolagus cuniculus | reverse complement strand
AAAACTCTGGGGACGCTAAGCATCTTTTATTTTCCATTTAATTGCTAAGCTGTGCTGCAGATTTGCTATGGTTATTCTCACTTTCCAGATGAAGAAACAATCATTTAAAAAATAAGACCAAGCTTTCCCAGTTGGGCAGAAATGCCAGGAACTCAAAATAAGGAGCTCTTAGCCCAAGGCCTGTGTCTGGAATGGCTCTGCTAGGTTCCTCCTTAAGTCCCTTCTCCCTTTCTCTGTCCTGGAGCCGAACTACTGGTTAAGCTCATGGCAGCACACTTCCCAGCCACGCTGGGTCCATTGGGCTCGGTTTGGCTTCCAAACCTGCCTGCACGTTGGAAGCTGAGGCGCCTTATGCTGATGCCTGTGAGCTATCTCCAAAAACTGATTTCACGGTCTTGGCTGTGCTCGAGCTTTAGCTTTTTTTTCTTTTCTTTTTTGATTTGAGAGACAGATAGGTAGATGATGATGATGATAGATAGATAGACATAGAAAACATATATAATACATATAATTTCTAATATATATATATATATATATAATCTTTTGAGAGAGAGAGAGAGCTCATATTCTCTGGTTCACTCCCCAGGTGCCTGAAATAGTTAGGAATTTGCCAGAGTCTGGTTGGAGTGGTAGAGGCAGGAAGGGCAAGCGTGGTCTTCCATGCGGCTGTTAGAAAAGCAATCAGTCAGCAACCACTGATGCCTCACAGGGTCTGCACTGATAGGAAGAATTCAGGAGTCAGGAGCTGGCACTGCAAAGTAAACCCAATTACTCTGATGTGCACTGTGGTGTCTTAAACTGCTAGGCTAAATACTCACTCCAGATCTGACATTTTGTAAAGGACCCCCAGTGACTCTAATTGGCAGGCATGTCTGGGTTCTGATGGGCTAAGTCACTGATGGTAATTCCATTCTCCTTTCAATGTGGATTTAGACAGAAGCACTTGCAGACTGTGATAACTGAGAAGACAGGTAAGTCTAATAGGGGGCTTCTGGAAAAGGACTCTTCTACATGTGGATGCAGACAGTGTAAGCTGTGTTGCTGGAATTGGCTGACAGTGCCAGGAGATGAAAGAGGCAGCGGTGTCACTGAGGAGCCATTGCATTAACCAACCACGGGATGGCCCTTGTTCTGAAATTCTTATGTGATCTAAGAAATAACCTCATCGTAATACCTTTTCTGTTGGGTTTTTGGTTAAGGATGAAATCATTCCACTATCTATATCTTGCCAATCACTATACCATATTCTAGTGGTCATGTTCTACTGACAGAAAATCCTTTTAGCTCACACAGAGGCATAATACTATAGCAATGAGGAAAAAAATTCAAAGTCTAAGAACTCCAGATGTAAAAATGGAAGCAAGCCTTCTGGACAGCAACATTTTTCTTATGCACATGAAGAAAGTTATAAAGGGAGCTGAAAATATATTTGCTGGTAAAATTCTGAGAACAATGTGAGACTTGTACATTGTAAAGAATGTCCTTTGTAATCCTTAGAAAAATAGGAATGCTGGTAAAATGTCATTATTCAAATTATCTAAAAAAACCCTGCTTCTTTCCCTGCATAATTAATAATTGTTTAGATCTTTTTCAGAAATCTTACACAGAAGACCAATTTATATGGACAGGAAAATTTTATTTTCAGATAGAAGTTATACTCAGTGTCAAAAATTATGAATCAAAGTTTGAAATATAAAACAAATTACAATGAAAACATAAGGACATATAAAAGTAAAATAAGGAAACTAAATAAGGTAAAAAATATAAAGATTATTTTGAAAAGATAAAAACATTACTTATAAATAAATACACACACAGATATGAAGTGTCCAAGGCAAAATACTGAGTTTCAAATAATAGAATGGAAGTCAAATACAAAAACAAATTGTCAGAGTTGTGAAAGCAGAGGTGTAAGTCTTAAAAATTTAAGACAGTCTACATTATTTTGTGTTTCCTTTAGAAATGGAATGTTCTCTACACATATAGAGTCCCTGAAACAGAAAGCTACACAGCACCAAAGGCAGACTTAGGAAGAAAAACAGCACTTATTTCCCCTGCAAAAGTCTTTTCCTAAAAATCTATGTACCAATTAGCTTAAATGTTTCAAGCTTTATTTACAAAGGATCTGACAGCAATCAAGATAATTCTCATGACTAAATGATGTAGTGGAGAATAAATTCATCTGAAAAATTATCCATCAAGCATGGAGTGAGGCACTACTGAAGACACAAAAAGGTTTAAGATGTAACCCTTATCACCCAGAAGGTACAGAAGAGCTGCAAAGACAGGAGAGACAGAGGAGATGGAGGTGTCCTTGTCCATCAACTTTCACCTCCTGTTCTCACAGAGTTTGAAGATGGCACAGAGTAAACACCAAATACCCTTGTCAGTTGGTGGGCATTATGAAAGGGTTCAGAGAATGATGTAAAGTGAGACTTCAATAAAGTTGTACGCTCTTACATTTAAAAGGCAGATCCAACCAGTCCACAGAGAATTGAATTAATTCAACTTGCCTAGTGCCAAAAATAACAAGCATGCTTTCTGACATATGTGAGGGTGGCAGGTGTAATCTGTCTGTGAATAAAACCATAAAGTTTATGCAGGGGTCTGTAGGAGAAAGGAATTATGTAAATGCCAACTCTTAGAAAAGGGATATCTAATTCTAAAGAAATAACATACTTATTCCATTACATAATTTTGAAAATAATAAGAACACACCAGAAAGGTGCTATCACACATGCAGCTAATTCACCCAAGGCCCACAGAGCACTGATTTCAGCCAAGTTCATGTCAACAGGTGAAACAAAACCATCAAGGAGCAGGCAGAAGTCGGAGGAAATCATATCATCAATATAAATTACAGCTCTGAGTCAACACACTGCACAGATGGCAGGGAGGCAGCAGCATGAACCTGCCCCTTTCAAACCTTGAAAACATTAAAAAAAAAAAAAAAAAAAAAAAAAAAAAAAAAAAAAAAAAAAAAAAACAGCCTGTCTATTTGCTCAGGTGAGGATTCCGTAGTGGGCCTGGCAGAGATCTCGCTAGATTTGAATTTGCTCAAAAATCATAAAATGTTTTGACAAAGTCAAGTCGGCCTAAAAGTTTTTTAAAAAGAAAAAAGATGACACAACAGGAATACTGTAGTACACAGGAATATTTTCAATTTCCAAGTTTGATTACCATTATTAACATTTTTTAAATTCCAAAGGTAAATTCCAACGGTAACAGAATATTTTTTATTTACCCTTTTTATCAGATACAGGGTTTCTGGTAAGCAAATTTGAGCTCAATTCTCCTTCACAAATGAGTGTTTATGAAAAGCTTTGTAATCTCTGTTGCTGTGCCACAGTCACCAGGAGGTAGGTAGAGACTTCATAGCTCTGCAAAGATCCATTCCTGCCTCCAAAACAATCAACAGTAATCAGTAACAAATTGGATTTCATTTTTAAAAAACTGAAATTTGAAAAATTTAAAAACATATAGGCAGTGGTGACCTTGCTTTTGTTTGTTTGAGGTTCAGCGTTTTCCTTGAGAAGGAATCTTTTATCAATTTATTTTAAGAACAATCACAAATATGACCAACCATCTCTGTTTGCTTAGGGTTAGTCAGATTTGAGCCCTTAAAGTCCAACAACATCCTGGGCAACCCCTCAGTTTGGAGCAAACTAAGGCTGGCATTTTCTGAGCAAGATGGTGCCAAGTCAGTTTCTGTATTAAATAGCATCATCTGAATCCAGGAAAAACAGCCACTGCAATAGCCGACTTGGAAAGCATCTAGAGGATTGTCTGCTTCACCCCTGCAGGTTGATCAGCTGTCACTGGATACGACAAAGCACTAAATAGAAAGACTTTTGCTAACACAATCTTTCCACCCATCCCATACTTAAACCTCAGTGGTGGAAGGAACTCAGTTACTGGGGAACTGTACAGTCCTTGCCCTTGGGCAGACAGCTCCCACTGGAAAAGGGATTCTCATCCCAGCTGACACCAGGCCAGGGCGCTGGAGGTACTGCGATGAAGAGTGAATAGGGTTGTGGGGGAGGGAGTCAGAAGAGAGCACCTCATTATGAAGTGCTGCGTTCTGGCGTGAGCCAAACAAAATGCTGTTTCTATCCATGAGTTGTTTTTTGTTTTGTTGTAAAGAACAGTTTGACAGAGAGAGCTACTTAGGAGCTATCCAGGTTACTGAGAAATTTTGCAGCTCATTGTCTCAGAATATATTAGGTAAAAAAATGGATTTTGAAGCAATTTCCTTGTTTCTGCCACATTCTAAAACACGGAGAACCTCACAAAGTCACACATCTCAATTTTGAATCACCTCTTTTGCACACTTTTTTCAATTCTTTGTTCCTAGGTTTAGACATACTGGACCTTGCGCAGAGCATGCAAGCATGTAAGAAGAAATCTGCAAGTAGAATCTCCTAGCAATTTATTCTTTCTTCTCATATAAGTACAGTTGCGAATGTTTCTCTACTAGTAGCCAGGTATTCTCTGTTTCAAGTCAACATAAATAATATGCTTGGCCTAAGATTCAGTTAACAGAATCCTTGTATGGCACATAGAGGAACTAATCCACAATGAGATTCAAACACTCAAAAGAATTCAGTGAGTGCATTTGTCACTCTTCTCAAAATACACAACCAGTATCCAAAGGATCTCTCTCCAGACACAAGTAAAAGAATATAGACTGGCCATCTCAAGACACAAGGTAGGGAGGGGGCGGGAAGTCAGCCAGTCCTCTAGGGCATTAAGCCCGGTATTGCATGAAAAGGAACAGACATTTAGCATGTAGCAGCCGCAGCATAGGCAATGGCTCTTAACTAGACAGATGTTGGAAAACTCACTCATGTCCTGCCCATGGGGAAACAGAAACAGAATTTAATATTTAAAAAATTCACAATCCAGTCACTGAGTCATATATTATTTGGTGATAAACTGTCCCGCATGTTAAAGACTATATTCTAGGTGGAATGTCATTTTTTTGGCAATGACATGGTACACTGCTTACTTGTCTAAAAACACATGTTAATTTCAGTCCATTCACTCTGTTGCTTCTACAAAGCCAAATATGTATAATAGATCCAAGGCAGTCAGGCAGATTATAGTCCAGCAAAATGGCAATGTCAATTTATATAGGCAGAGTGAACCAAATACATCCAGTCACTGAATAGAATGAGTAGCTCAAACAGCAAACAATAGCAGTATCCAAGAAAAGTATATGGGCCTATATATGCTAATACATGATACATATGTATGATATGTATGCATACATAGTGTGTGTGTGTTTAAGTGTGAGAGAGAGACAGGAGAGAGAGAAAGAGAGAGAAACAATAGTCCTGTGAAAGCTCCTAGGATTGCCCTCACTGAAGTGCTAAGCTTCTGTACAGGATCCAACCAGCATCTTTCAAGAATACACCAGAATTCTGAGATCCAGGTCAAGTCCAGGAGCCCAAGCTATAGGACTGGGCAGTCAGGCACCCTGGGAGCCTCAAGAGTAGTCTTAAAGGTGAAGGAGGTTTTCAAATGCCTGTCACTTCCTGCTGAAGCCAAAACACAAAGTACTTTATACTCTGCACGTTTCATTGAAGAGCATCAGAGTGCTGTCAGTTTTTCATCATGATTAACAACTGCTCCTTGGATGAGTGGTTTGTGTCACTCACAACTTGCCCCAGCTCAAACACTGACCCTGGGATGAAAGGCTTCAGATCTGGCTTCTAATCCCCAGAGTCTCCTGCCCATTCCTCCTGCTTCATGATTTCCAGAACATCAAATCTCAAGTCACTAATCTATCCCATTCATCTGCTGCAATCCAGCACCAAGGCTACAGGCAATCAGCACCATAGTAATTACTGTAAATCAGTTTTATAGAAGAAAAGGAAAACAATCTATCTGCCTGATGTGTCTTTACAGTATAAATAAATAACATTTGGTGATGAAAATGTATTTCAGAAATTGTTCTCAATTCTGGTTCCTATTATTTCCATTCACAGTCTTGAACATATAATGACACAGGAAATGAAATTATTTATATATATATATAGAGTATATATATTCTTTCTGATTCTGATTCCATACAATGATGATTTCAGAGAACATTTATTTTTAACAGTATGCAAATGTTCATGAAGAAAGAGACCAGTTGACTTCTTCTTTACATGAATGCTTTCATTTTGCAGGGATGTGACATGCTGGAACTGAAGCTTTGTCTAAATTCTTATCTTCCACTTTTCTACCATGCAACAGCTGATCCCCTAACCCCAACACACTTTGTCTAGGGTTACACTAGATGTATGACATTAGCCTCCTAATATTCATACACAAATACTCCCTTAGAAAAGAATTGAGGTCACAAGAAAAGCTAACATCCATACTACCATTTTTTAGTTGGAAAGATATACTAAATAGAAAATAACGCAACAAATATAATTTGACCAGAAAATCTGAAAATGTGGGATAAAGAAAGGTACTTGAAAACTGAGAACAGAGCTGAAGGCAAGAAATGAACTGAAGCTAGAAAATACAGTTTTATAAGCAGTATATTTAAATATTCCTCACAGGGTGGGCATTTGGCCTAGCAGTTACGATGCCTACATCGCATATTGAGAGCCTGGGTTCATGTCCCAGCTCCACTACCCATTCCAACTTTCTACCAATATGCACCTTGGGAGGCAGCAAGTGATGGCTCAGGCTCAAGTAATTGGATTCCTGCCACCCACATGGGAGACCTAGTTTGAGTTTCCAGCTCTTGGCTTTGGCCTAGCCCAGACCCAGTTGGGGAGTGAATTAAAAGAAGGGAGCTCTGTCTCTCTTTCAAATAAATAAATTAAAGTTAAAAATAATTTAAATATTCCTCAGAAACTGGAACTAAAGCCTGCCTGAAAAGGCATGGCTCTGGAACCCTAGAAGGAGATGATTTCTTCTTTACCAAAACATATTTGATTCAGAACATAGGACTCAGTTTTAAGCATAAAATGAGCAAAGAAACAGCTAAGCCTCAATGCTTTTCGGGATAAGCAGATTTTACTTCAGTGTATATATGGGTTGGTGTCAAATTACAAATGATATTCATGTTCTTAGAACCATGAGCTACCTCACTTACAGTAAAAATGAAGATATCAAAGAATAGCACCCTTTTAAATGAACCAAAAGAAACATCCATGGCTATATATATATATATATATTTTTTTTTTTTTTTTTTTTGACAGGCAGAGTGGATAGTGAGAGAGAGAGACAGAGAGAAAGGTCTTCCTTTTGCCGTTGGTTCACCCTCCAATGGCCGCCACGGCTGGCGTGCTGCGGCCAGCGCACCGCGCTGATCCGAAGCCAGGAGCCAGGTGCTTCTCCTGGTCTCCCATGGGGTGCAGGGCCCAAGCACTTGGGCCATCCTCCACTGCACTCCTGGGCCATAGCAGAGAGCTGGCCTGGAAGAGGGGCAACCGGGACAGAATCCGGCGCCCCGACCGGGACTAGAACCCAGTGTGCCGGCGCTGCTAGGTGGAGGATTAGCCTATTGAGCCGTGGTGCCCGCCCCATGGCTATATTTTCAACTCATGCCCAATGAATATCCTTCCCTGGCTTAAAGCCCTCTGTTTCCTTAATGAATTTAAGAATCTCATCACATAATGCTTAGAAACACTGAAATCAAAGCATTTTCTTTTTTAAAAAAAATCATAACTACTTTGATAGCCCAAGTGTTTGGGCCCTGCCACCCACATAGGAGGCCTAGATGGAGTTCCAGGCACTAGACTTTGGCCTGGCCCAACCCTGGCCAGTGTGGCCATCTGAGGAGCAAACCAGAGAATGGAAGATCTCTCTGTCTCTCCCTCTCTCACTGTAACTCTGCCTTTCAGATAAATAAGCAATTAAAAAAAAAAAAAAACCAAAAAGCTGTAACATCCTTGATAGGGCAGCATAACTAAGAGGCCTAACAGATCTTTAAAAATCATAATTCATTGGCCTGACCATAGATGTTGAACCGTCAATTTGCCTTGTGACCCACTGTGAGTCACCATTGGCATAGTTGGGTCTTCCTGGAAAAAACATAATAAAAATAGCTATCTCAAAGATGTGAAAGACTCTCATATCAAGAATGATATTTTCACTTCCAATGACTGCAATATGAGGGATTTAGGTAAAATGTGAGTGTAAATCTCTCAACACTGAAATTTCACTTATTTTGATGGGATACAAGGAACATGAAATATCCTTCCTTGTTGACTTTCATAATATAAAAAGATTTTACAGAAAATATCTTATGCAGTGCAAGTGAAGGGAACACGGCCAAAGAAGTCCAGCTGGTATGTTGGAGGGTTTTCCTTAAGGAATGCCTCCATTGCAGTCTTCCTGGAGTACTCTCCAGCAACAAACCTTAGAGCACGAACCCTGAAGACCATGCACTGGGGTCAGAGCACCCCAGAGAAAACTTTTGTTGCAAGGATTTGCTATCAAATTGGATGAAAATTCTGAATTTAGAATTTCTCTGAAAGATTGGTTCATTTAATACATAACATTATCCTTCAGGGCATCATGATGGTTGCTTACATAGTATTAAGGAATATGATCTTTAAAGATGAAGATACCTAATTCCCAGTCTTGGTGTTGCCCATTACTAGTTACGCAGGTAACTCTGGACAAGCAACTCAACCTCTCAAAGTATTATTTTCCTCATTTGTAACATGAGTTGTCAAACCTGTGTCACAGGATTTTGCTATCACAATCATGGACATAAATAAGAACTCCATAAGGGTATTTTATGCATTGTATTAACCTGCTTTCTTCTATTTATCATCACAATATAAACAGAAATAAATCATGTAAGTCAAAACATAAAATGGAATACAAGCTGAAAATATAACTGGGTAATTTTGTGAGGAAAAAATCATCTATCCAACTCAATTTACTTCTGTACTTGGAATCCATAAATGGAACTTTCATATAAACAGGTAGCTCTTTATTTCAAAATTGTTATGATAGTTTAGTGATTAAAATCCTGTGAAAAGAGTGCAAGATGAACATAAAATTATGTTGTAGACACAAAATAGTAAAGAAAAAATATATTTTCCACAAATAATGGTCCCATTCCTTTTAAAAATTAATTGTATATTGCCTATCTTAAAAACAAAGAAAAACTCTCTATACATTTCAGACAGCATGTTCTTTCCTTTAAATTCTGAAGTATGTTATTAAAGTCTAAAGATAATACAGTGCTGGTAAAGCAGCAATCATCTTAAATGCTAAATATTTATAGAGTTTTATTTTAGCTAAATCTGCAAACTGCTCTACACAGTCTCTTTGTTAATATGTATACTAAGCTCATGAAAGAGTTCAGCAGACATCCCTTAAACAACTATATTATTATTATAGATGGGACTACCCAAGTCAGGGAGATGGGATGTTCTCTGATACCATGGTACACAGTCCCTCTCAAGAACAGGCAGTAATGGGCACAGGAGCCCCTTGAGTTTCCCTTGATGGACAGCTGCATTAAAACACTTCTGACTTAAAATCCCATGACTGTGACCCTGTACAGTCACTTAACCAAATAGCCATGAGTTCCTAGTACGTGCTGACAGCCAGCTGGACCCTATAGGTCCACAGAAAAGCAAGGCATTTTCTCAAGGGATATACAATTTGAGAGAGAAAGTTATTCCTTATAGGTCAGTATAATACAATGTACAAAGTATTAGAATGTATATAACAGACAAGGAGTCCCTGACCTAGCTATAGGTTGAGGAAATCATGGAGGAGATGATTTAATTAACTGAAGTTCTCTTTTTTAAGAAAAAAAAATATATTTTGCTTATTGGTAGGGAACCTGGCAATAAAGAAAGAACATTCTATTTCTTTCCGTCTTGCACTTGCTCTCACCCATGTTTTGAGGTAGCCAGAAGGTCCTCATTAGAGTTGAGCAGATGCTGGGGCCATGCTATTGAATATCTCCACACCTGTGAGCTAAAGAAACCTCCTTTCTTTATAACATACCCAACTTTGGGTATTTTGTCATAGTAACAAAGGACTGTGACACTGGTCTAAACTATTATTCAGTTTCCTTTTACTTTTACAACTAAAGGGAAGATAATGTCAACAGAAGAACTTGTAAGGAGAAAGTTCCTGCATAATTAACTACACCTAGTCTGTGACATCTTTTGACTTAAGTTCACTCATTTTTATTTGAAGGAGTCGGATCAACTATACCTTCTCCAAACATGGTATTTCTATGACTCCAGGCTGCATTCAAAATAGGTCACATAAATGTTGTCCACCATATTTTATTTTCATAGTAGCAATAGCAAAACTAAAGCCTTAGAAATTGAGTCATATTTTTATTAATCTCAATCTGTAAGATCATTTTTTGTAATGTTAAAATATTGTGATAGAAAAATTTTTAAAAGATAAGTTCAACATTTGTCTTTTTTATTTTTGTATTTCCACTAAGCAGGGAACACCTAAAATCACTACTTATCTTATCACTAACTTCTTTAACTGAGAAACTAATAAAAGACTGCTTAATTGTTAGTACCTACAGAACCAACCCTGATTTCCTGTCTCAGCACAGAAAGCACCTCACAGTGTTGCCATACCTGTCTTTCCCCCACTTAGGCTCCTAATCTCCCCAACACACACACTGACCTCTACTATTCTGGGTTTCTCAATAATGCACAGGAACAACTTCACACCCTTGTACACAGCACTCAGTAGATCTAGTGTGCTCTCTCCCCAACTCAGCTCCTTTTCATAGGAAACCATGATCATGCTTTCTGGTCTAATTCAGACTTCCTCAGTAAACTCATACCTTGAGCTAAGAAGACTGCTTTGTTGTTTCATATTCCATTGTTGCATCATGCTTTTCCTGGTTCTGGGTATGAATGACTAAGCTAACAACACAAGTGTCCATCTCCCCTGCTGGGCAGGCAGGGAACTCCTGGTGGTTGAGACCAGGTCTTAACAACTTTGTCCTTTCAACATGTTATCAAGAATTATTTAGTAAGTCTCTATTTCGCATAACAGATACATAAATACCAAAAGGTATAAAGTTTAAAATCATTTAACTGCAATTGTATTGAAGAATCACTGAATAAAGATGTGAACTAAGCTCCAAGGAAAAAAGAAAACAGTGATACAGAAGGAATAAGCTGGGCTACTGTGGTGTAATTAATGTGTTAGTACAGGACATCCTGGACGTGGCCACAGGATGGCTGCAGAGAAGTGATAGTGCCCAGGAGCTCTAAGGAGAGGTAAGATCCCCCACAAGAAGAGAGTGGGTGAGGGAGAGCTAGAAAACATAGGTTATTTCATTTGTACTCTCAAATGTGTTGAAGTGAACTGGGAAAATTAGCTATACCAAGTCTGTAACATCTTTTGACTTAAATTTACTCATTTCTAAATGAAGGAGTTGGATCAACCATACTTTCCAATCATAATATTCTCATGGGAAAATGTTATGTGGCTAACTTTGGAAGGAGACCTAGAATGGCTGCAGCTCAGAAAGTGTCCATGCTCAGTAAGAGAAGGGGGTGTGATAGGGAGGCAGCAGGTGGCACAGCCAGACCAGCGGACAGAGACTTTCAGCTCAGTGAACTGGATGAGCTGTAGGCCATGGGGAGCCACAGTAGGGTTTGTTTGTACTTTAGTAACTAAGACACATGACACAAGTTGACCTTTTTAAGTATTGTTGCAGCCATACATGAGATGGATTAGATCAGCATTTCTTATTGTGTTTTGCAAACACTAATCCTACAAGCTGTCAGTAGAAGCCACACACATACTCATTCACTCATTCAGCTCAAATTGTCCTGGCAAGTGTTAGGTTAAACTCCAGGATATGTCCCCAGCGCTGGACTTCTTAGAACTTGAAGTATGAGTGTACGTCTCATAAAACCTCAAGATGAAGACAGAACATGGATTGCTCCCAGAGAAGCTGAAACACTTCCTGTCCCTTGCACCTTCCTTCTGCTCCGAGGCAGGTGCCCCTCCCAGGTGTCCTGAAAGCACCCTTGGGATCCTTCCATCCTGCCCCTAATCATGTTCCATCTGTGTCCCCTCCCTAGATTCTGAAAGGGCTGCAACTGTTTCTTAACTGTCCCTTCATACACAGAGTATAACATAGAAGCTGACTCAACAAAACTTAGTTGGCCAACTGAAACTAAATGTATGCTCTTCTAAATCTTAAAGAGTTACAATTAGAAACATACTGAATTAGTCCAAGAAAGTTTCTTTAATCAGGAGTTCTTTATATATGCAACAGCTCTTTGAAGTTATTGTTGAGCAGAGTTAAATGGAAACTGCCACAGAGTTCCCTAAGATAAATTCTTTTGCTTTTAATTTTTAAGACATTACGTGAGATAGTCAAGAAAGACCATGTGTTGTCTTAAGTACTTCCAACTTATACCACAGGGATATGACATTGATTCTTATGGTTCAGAAAAACAGCAATAAATTGCTTAACTAAATATTCTGTAAATAGTCCAAACAAAATTTTGTCTAAATTTTACATGACTCGTATATGCAAATGATAGTGAGCTCCAAAACTTCAGCAGGTCCTCAGTTAAAACATGGAGTGGATTCTAGTTGTGGGATAGTTCCTGAAGAGTTATGTGACAGAAAGGCACATATAGGACATTTACCTTTGACCTGCTGTGCCCCACTGGGGCAGGGAAGGGTGTTCACTGAAAACACTAAAACTCTCCTGTGGGATCTACAGGAGGCAGGGGAGGTAGTTTTTGATTGTAGGCACAGATGTTTGATTCCTCACTCTCAAGCACTGGGTGTAGAACAGGCAAAGGCTCTGCAATTTCTGCAGGGAGTAAAATGGGATTCCCCTACTGAAACATATTCTTCTCACTGCCTAAAACCAACTGTTCAGGATCATCAAAAACTATCAGCAGGCTGCGGAGAGTGCAGGGGACCATCAAGCTCCGAGGACTACCGGAGAACTGAGCAATCCCTCACTTCAGAAGAAATCCACTTGTGACTGGTGGGGCTCCTTCCAGCCAGTAATCAGCTAGACCCAAAGTAGTTGATGAGATTTGAAAAAGTCAAAACTCTGAGATCACCAACCTTCATGGGCTTCTCAACATTTCCATCCAGAATCCAAAGACTCTTTAAAATTGTTCTCTGTTCTATCCAGAAGCCTCTTTTCCCACCACAAGCTCTATATATGTGGAAATCTACCCACATGAAATTACCCAAAACTCCCAGGAATCCTCTCCTCTATTATTCAACCATGTATCCCTAATGCTTAGCACAGCCCTGGCATACAGTTTACAAACATTTGCAGAACAAACAAAGTATCCCAGGGTCCACAAGAGTCAGTGCTTCAATGGTCAAACTCTCAAAGCCTTGGCACAGTGATAGAGATTAGTTTTAAAGTGATTTCATTTAATAATAGAGTACTTCAGTTGGCAAGTGATCTGCTTCTTTTGCAAAAAATGAGATGAGCTCTAATCTTACTCCCTAAATAACATCATTCTCATTCATTTCCACATTATGTTTTGCTCAGAGAGGAATAAGCCAGGCACTTCAGGGTGGAGCTTAGGGAATAATACATGGTTCATGGTATGGCCTGTGGTGCAATGCCCACCAGAGTTTTATCAGTCAGGTGTGTTAGGGTGGATAAATATAGTGATTATGGCTTCATCAGAGGACCGCAGCCCTCTGGCTCCCCTCTTTGGCAGGTACACCTCTGAGAGCAAAGTCTTCAGAGCCAGATGGCAAGAATGGCCTAAGATAGAACTGCAATCATCATACATATATGGAGAAATTCAAAGGAGCAGCTTGATAGAACACAACCAGTGTCACAAGGAAGCACCATTGTGAGCCTGGAAGAGCCAGCTCAGATCCTAGTATCTCAGATGAGACTTAGATTTGGGACCCAGGATTGCCCCGCCTCCATCACTGGGCATACTTATTACTAGTTACTTAAAATAATGTCCTCAGTGTTCAGCTTCCCTGACTGAAACAAGGCAAGTTCTGTGTTGTTACAACTTCAGGCACACAAGTAGGTACATCACTGATCTGCTGAATGCACACACTCCTGTCTCCTCATAGCTTGTCATCAAGTCCTTAGGGAGAAGGAATTGCAAATTAAGTTTATGATAAACATTCAATAAATATCTGTTGAAAAATGAATGAATGGGTTCACATCTTACTCAGTTACATATTTGCTCAGTTAATTTGAGACACTTAATAGGGTTTACTTCTGTTATCATTTCACTTCACTCATTCAACAAATCTGGTAACTCACTAAAGTGCCAGGCACAGAAATGCTGAGGAAAAAGAGGCGCAGGATACAATTCCTGTCCACTGTAGGTCAAAATCTAAATGGAAGAAATACAGACAAATTGTAACAGTAAGTCTGCTAAGTTGAAAAGCAGAAGTTTGTGCTAGGAAGTGTTAAAGCAGGAAGTCCTGAACAGAGCACACCTCAAACAGCTATCTGGTCATGAGTTGAGACTATCTGCAACTGACTTTGCTAGAACCCAGCCCCCCAAAAACTACACAGCTGGCCCTCCCAAACAGGCATTGTTTGGACTTAATACTGCTGCATAATCCAGTTTTAGATCCTTTCATTGTCACTTAATCTAAAGAGTATTGAAGAGAAAATGTTATCACAGTGTGAATCTAATCACGTCAGCCATTGCAGTATCATACTAATGATAAGGCTCACATTTAAAAATAAAACCCTTAATTCAACTTATTAATACAAACTTCAATGTTATATAAGTGTATTTGCTATCAGATTTTCAATCTATAGATTAAGTAGTATATAATTAGAGTCTTAAAGTATATTATATTTCTGAGCCTCTAAATTATTTTTCAGAATAGTATATGCCTTTTTAAAAATTATTTATTTATTTATTTGAAAGTCACAGTTACAGAAAGAGAGAGAGAGAGAGAGAGAGAAAGAGAGAGAAATATGGAGAAATATGTCCCATCTGCTGATTCACTCCCCAGATGGCTGCAAGGAATGGGGCTGGGCCAGGGCAAAGACAGGAGCCAGAGGCTTCAACTGGATCTTTGATGTGGGTGGGAGGGTCCCAAGTACTTGAGCCATCTTCTGCTGCTTCTCTTTGGCCATTAGCAGAGAACTGGATCTGGATGAGAACTGAACAGCTGGGACACAAACTGACACCCATATGGGATGCTGGCATCACAAGCAGCAACTTTACCCATGATGCCACAATACACCCTTTAAAATAATTCTTAATATTTTTAAAAACTGTATCTTAAGAAGTATACTTTTCCAATAACAAAATGTAGTTCCCATTGGTAAATTGTGATCTACCAGCTAACTTCTGTTTAGAAATGTCTGGTAAGTCTCACTTTAACACTGTCCAGGGATGTCAATCATTTTGAACTATAGAAATATCATATTATAAAATTAAAATCACAGTTGCTCAAGAGTATAGCTGTTTAGTCTAGTGGTTAAGACTTCCACAACCCCCACTGGAGTGCCTGGTTTTGATTTCCAGCTCCAGTGCCTGATTCCAGCTTCCTGATAATGCAGAGACCCTGGAAAGCAGGGCTTATGGCTCAAGTAATTGGATTCCTGCCTCCCACATATGAGTGATCTGGGCTCTGCCCTGGCCCAAACCTGGCCATTGTGGGCATTTGAGGAGTGAATTAGCAGACAGAGAGACCTCTTTCTGTCAAATAAAATAAAATGTACTTATTCAACATTGTGTATTGTTCTAGCTATCTATTGTTGCATAATGGACCATCCCAAAACTTAATGCATGATTATTTTGTTTATTGTTTGATACATGTTTATTGTTATACTTTGTTTATTTGTTTAAAGATTTAAAATAACTAATTTTTAAAAATATTTTTATTTATTTATTAATTTTTTTGACAGGCAGAGTTAGACAGTGAGAGAGAGACAGAGAGAAAGGTCTTCCTTCCATTGGTTCAACCCCCCAAATGGCTGCTACGGCCCACGCGCTGCGCCAATCTGAAGCCAGGAGCCAGGTGCTTTCTCCTGGTCTCCCATGCGGGTGCAGGGCCCAAGCACTTGGGCCATCTTCCACTGCCTTCCCAGGCCACAGCAGAGAGCTGGACTGGAAGGGGAGCAACCGGGACAGAATCCAGCGCCCCGACCGGGACTAGAACCCAGGGTGCTGGCACCGCAGGCGGAGGATTAGCCTAGTGAGCTGTGGCGCTGGCCAAAATAACTAATTTCTAAAAGACATATGGATCCACTGAGATTTGCAGCAGTTCTTGTTTGCAGTCTTTCTTTCAGCTGCAGTCTGTTGGCTTCAGCTGAACTGACCTGAACTCTCACTTAGGCCAGAAATCCAAACTGTCTTACTCAAATGGCTGGCAGGTCATGTTGAATGCTGTGTGCAGTCCCCATCTGGCCTCTTGCAATTCCTTGGGGGTCCTTACAACATGTTGGCTGGTCCCAAGATATGCAGACAAAAGCTACAAGACTTCTTATGGCCTAGCAACAGACTTTCTAGAATGTCACTTCTGGTTCATTTTCTGGGTAAAAGAAGTCATGGTGACTAGCTTATACTCAAGGACAAGGAAATCAGACTTTACTGGTGTAAAATGTGCCACTATGCACACAGGAAGAGAACAAACTGATGGCACCACTTTGGAGACAACCTTACCACATCACTAATCCAACTAATGCACATGTTTTTAGATGGGTAGCAGTAGTAGCTTCCTGTCTGCAAAACACTATTGTCACTATTGTCAGACAGAGACACACTGAATAAGAATGTAAGTACCAGACACTGAATGAGAATGCTAAGTACCATTAAAAAATCTGTGGGAAAATCATGTCTGATGCCTGAGGCCAATTCAATTCCTTACATCAATATAACTCCACTCTTATAGCTCTAAATATAGTAGATAGAAATTAATTCCACAAAAGACTTTTGTCTGCTTTCCTATGGGATAATTAATCTATCCAATAAACTTGCCAAGAGAATGAAATTCAATGTATTTTTGAATTTTTACCTCTTATTCTCAAAACCCATGGAATTCCAGAGAACTAATCATATTCTAGAACACCCAGGCCACAAGGCCTTATTTGAGGAACATCATTTGGTATGCCAACAAAGTATTCCTAATGAGGAAACTTAACACTTTCTTTGCTGGTGGTTTTAGAAGAGATGACTAGCTCCTGAGCACAAGTTAAACAGAGGATAAGAACAGAGAGAATCCTGCCCAGGGGGTTGATGGCCATCAAAAAGAACTTTTTACAAAAGAGAAAAAGAAAGGAGTGAAATAATGTTGCCATTCCTTGAAACAGAAGGTATTTTTCAAATTGTCTGATTTTCCCTTTTACAAAAGAAAAGAGAAAAAAAAAAGAATGCCTATTTCATGCAGGTCTATAGTCTGGGCCAAATAAAATACAATGGTATTTAAAGCCATTTATCTTAAATGCTTCATTGGCAAGGCACATAAAATTCACCAAGAAATATGCGGGCCCTAGAAACTGTAAAATATTTTCTAAATCCACAACCAAATTAAAAATGTTTTCAAAAAGCATCAGTAACCTATATCCTGTCTCCATATCATAAAAGCTGATAAAGTTTAAAAAAAAAGTTAAATTTCCTCTAAAATTATAGTTAATTTATTAAAGAAATTACTAAATGCATTTTAATCCCTTCTTATTTAGATATAAAAACAGAAATAGCTGAATGTACTCCTCAAGTACTTAACCTATGTAAGTCTGAACCCAGTACCTCCTCCTACAACCCCTTTCCTTTTTCTCTAAATCTTTCCTGGTCTCTCTGTGGAACATCACAAAACCCCCAAAATATCCTTTTTAGGCATCTCAGATTCATCTCTGACCCCTCCCTCTTCTTCACGACCTATACACAATATATGTCCAAGCCTTTTCAATACATTTCTTAAAGGTTATCTCTCATATCTACTCCCTACTTTCAAATCTCACAACGATCTGGCATGAATCTTCCTTCCAGCTCACTAGAATCTCTCTCTCTCTCTCTCTCTCTCTCTCTCTCTCCTTTTAACATTCATTCATTTACATATGTATTTGAAAGGCAAAGTGACAAAGAGAAAGAAATGGAGAGACTGAGAGAGGAAGATGCTTCATTCTCTGGTTCACTCCCCAAGTGGCTGCAATGGCTGGGGCTAGGGCCTGAAACAGGCTAAAATTGGGAGTCAAGAACTCCATCTGGGTGTACCATTTGGGTGATAGTACTTGGGTTATCTTCTGTTGCTTTCCTAGGAGTATTTGCAGGGAGCTGAATGGGAAGTAGAGCAGCCAGGACTCAAACTCACACTCTAATATGGGTTGCTGGTGTTACAAGTGGTGGCTTAACCTACTTTGTCACAATGCCAACACCCCTGCTTAGCTGTTTGCTGGGTCTCCTGCCTCTGGTGTTACCTACTTCCATTCTCACTAAAGAATGACCTGATCAGAGTAACAGCCAATCATGTCACTCCTCTATTCAAAATCAAATCAATCACATTCAACAAAAGATACGATCAGGATTCGTATGAACTCTTCAGTCACAGCTTGTCAACCCTAGTCAGACTTCAGCAAACATCCTCAGATTTGGTCACAGTGGACAGGCCACCCTAACTATATCTTAGGTAGCTCTTTACTTCACTCATGCAATCATATCTTCTTAGCATGACCTCCTACATATTACTCAAATATCACTCTCTAGCATTTCCTTGGATCAACTCACCTATGTTTGTATTTGACTCCTACATGCATGTATCTTAATGTGTTCATGTGGATTCCACGCTGATTCTTGTCCTTAGTAGGCTCATTTCTGTTCTCAGCCAAGGCTACAGATATCTTCTACAATGCTCCAGGTAGCTAGGGAGAGTCTTCTTGTGTCTTGCTCTCCTTAGCATCTACCCCTGCCCCCAAACTACTCCTGTCTTGCATCTTCACTCACACAGAATCAATCTTTTTTTTTTTTTTTTTTTCCTCCAGCATCATTCTTACACTGCACCCTGCACCCACATGATCCATCGGCTTGATGCTTTGGTCAAATCTTTTGCGGGTAGTTTTCCAGGGCTACCTGAATATACTACCCAAAGCCTCAGATAAATCCTAGGAATCTGAAGCAGTCCAGCTTACTTTGGGCAGAGAGACCCACAGTCTCAGTGCAAACTGGCCAAGTCTATTAAATCTACTAAAATTGAATCAGGAACAGGGAGAAGGAAATTATCAAAAACAAAAAAAAGAAAAAAAGAAAAGAAAACAATTTATAAAAAGAGACTTGCTGTTACTTTTAACTACTGGCAACTCCATTTTGGTCTTATAAGAATGAATCTGGTTGTTTTTTACAGACAAGGCTGGAAGGACAGCTGTGATCTTAGAACTCTGAAACCTGTGTAAGTAAATTAGTTTTTTTTTTTTAAATGGCATTCAAAAGGTTGAGTTCCTGCAATAACTTTCTAATTGATCCGGATTCCTTCTACATTGAAAATCAAAATAATTAAACAAGACATGAAGCTTTCTGAGGTAAATGGTTACCCAAAAAAAAAAAAAAAAAAAAAAAAGTCTTCGGGATCTAATGTTTACAAAATAGATATCTATAAGCATGTGTCCCAAGTCATCGAGAGTGAGTGTTTTGGCTCAATGTGTCTAAGATAATAATAAGTTCCATAATTTCCAGTGATCCACAGATCCGCAGTAAACAGTAAACTAGATTTGAAGCATGAAACAGAGAGTTAAGAATCTGCATTTATCCATCATTGATAGAGTCTGGAGGAGTCCAGAACACCTTGAAGACAGAGATGACACATGTAAAGAAATTGGATGGTTAAGTTTAGAAGCCACTTCACTGGATTAAGGACTACCTAGAGAACAGGCAGAGCATTAATTCTGGGAACTTCCAGAAGACAATGAGTCTGAGTGGATGAGGTGGAACAGATCTGCTCTCAGTGTGGGTACTTACCATCCAATCCTGCAGGAGGCCAGGCAGAACAAAAGCAGAGAAAAGGCAAACTGATCTCTCTCATTCTCTCCTGGAGCCAAACATGCTCCTCTTGTCCTGCCCTTGGACATTAGGCTCTCTGGCTTTTGGTTTTCAGTTCACGTGCCCCAAGCCCCAACCCCTCAGTCTCTGAGCCATGCTATGGATACTGAGGGATCTCCAGCTGGGAGAGATGTTGTGGGACTTCTCAGCCTCCATAATCAACCCAACCAGTTTCCCTAATAAATCCCCTCATGCACATGTGCACCCCATTGGTTCCATCTCTCTGGGGAACCCTGAAAGGAGAGTCTGGCAGCATGCCTGGAATTATCTCCAAGGCTGCTCACCTTTGGAAAATGTGTCTATCTTCTTGAGATTGTTTTAAAAAGTCTTGGTTTAAGGACACAATGTGTAACTGCAATATTCCCTAAAGAGAACACACTGCCTCCAAAAAACTGACTCCTTCTTGTGAGACAAAAGGGAAGTAGACCTCTACAGAAATGAGAAACAGCACAAAATGCCAGTGTCTAAGGGGCACCAGCAGAGCCCAGCCTGAGGCTGATGGGGTCTCACCTGTCTGCACCTAGGGAAATCAAACCCCTTTACAGAAGCAATAGCAAAATAGCCTGGGACAACATGGTTCTCTAAATAAAGTCCATCCTTGACCAACTGAAGGAACCAACAGGGCACAGAGTACAATAATTTCTGCTTCCAGCCACAAAATTAAGCTACAGCCATTAAGTGGTAGAATTTATCCCCCTAAACCCTAGAGAGGTAAGATAAATAATTGCTCTTATGATTAGAGCCAGGGAAAGATACCTCAGCATTCCCCTAAGATGGCACAGGCAAGGTCTGATGGTGGACCAGCAGTACTAAAAGGAACTCACGTGTCTGAGGAAGACTTTCCGATGCCTGCTGTGAAGAGCATGGTAACAGCAGCCATCATTAGGGGAGCACAGAGTCTATGGTTAACATAGCAACAATAGAGCCCAAATCGAGCCACACTACTACAGACTAGACTGCTTCTGCCCCTCACATTAACAGCCTGGCAGAAGAAGAGGTGAACCTGTTTCTAGGCAGAAATAGCATTTACCTCATTCTCTACTCTTTTACACATAATATTGGAAATTCAATCAAAAATTATGTGGCACATTAAAGGCAAAGCCCCCTAATTGCACCCATTATCAAGAGACACAATAGTCACTGCAACCACAAAAATGGTCCAGAAGGTAGAAATGTCAGAAGGGGAGTTTAAAGTAACTATGACTAATTTCTCAGAGAATTTAGTCAAAAAGGAGGATTCCATGCTTGAACAAATGGGCAGTTTCAGTATTTACATGGGAATTAGTGTTAAGAAGTGAATCAGACATGCTAAAAATGGAAATCATGATATCAAAGATAAAGTCATTCAAAAGGCAGACTGAGAACAACAAAGGAAAGAACCAGTGACATTACAAGTATGTTGGATATTTTAAATAACTACATTACTGACATCTTTGTGATAACTGCTGACATAAAAAAAAATCAACTCCTAAACTCATCTAACATAAACCTCTTGAATAATACACATTTGTGAAATAAATATTTAATATTATACATTTAAATCATGTTACTATAAATAGCATCACTTACAGTTGACAAATCACTTTTATATTAGCATACACTCCAGTTCCTAAAATTTGTAGAACATGAAGATGACATTGTAAACAGAGTGAGAAACCTGCTGTCAATCTGGTTTATTGAGTAAAGAGACTTCCGTTCTTCTCCCCCACAAAGACTGGAAGACTACTTTCTTAACAGGACCTAGAAGGGTGGCTTTCACTGACTATGGAACTGAAGTGCAGTGGGAGAATATTACTATAATGGGAAGAATATTATTACTATCTGTTTCCTCTCAAGTTGCAATTTTATAGCTAAAGAATAAAGTAATACCCAGGAGAGGCCTGATTCAGAATTGCTTTGAAGGCAATTAGGAATGCCTCTTAAAATTAAAAAAAAAAAAAAATAATGCAGACCATAAGCGCTTTTAAAAGGCCAAGCTGAAAAGGAGGCATGAAAAGACAAGGCAATGGTAAGAGGTAAACAGCAGAATGAAGAAGAGCCATTTAACACAACAGACATTTCTCACGTGGAAAGTTCATAGAAAATGTTTAATTGTGTACCAAGCTGAAAAGCGAGCTAAAAGAAAAATGTTGTGTGGGTGGAGGGTAAATTGACCAATGTTAAAGCGTGTGAGACAGAAACTTCCAAGTGCAAAGGTCACCTATAGCAGGATGACCAAAGTGCCGTGAGAGGCACAGGCCGCAGAAGCACAAAGGGCGTCCTAGGAAAAAGAGCAAAACACAGCGCTGGGCATGCTGTAGAGCACTGCCATGCTGCCTTGCTCAGCTCTCCTTGAGATCTAAATTATTTGCGACATCTATCTTGCAGACAGACTTGCTCATAAGTATTACTTGGTGGCCAAATGCTGGTAGACTTGTCTCTACTCAAGAATATTTCTGGTGCTAGTGAATTACTCTACACCATAATACCTTTATATTTTCTACCACTAAAATGGACAAGTCCATTTATCAGGTAGTTTGTCCCTTGTAACTTCTGAAAATTGCTTCAGAATTCAAAGAATGGGATCCTTTGGAAGTTCGATTTATTTACTATTGTTTTGTTTTTTAACAAAGAATATTCTCAAAACATAAATATAAATATATCTTCAGGCACATTACTTTTATTTTCTCATGTAACTTTGAATTTTTTTTTTTTTTTTGACAGAGTGGACAGAGAGAGAGAGAGAGAGAGAAAGGTCTTCCTTTGCTGTTGGTTCACCCTCCAATGGCCGCCGCGGCCGGCGCGCTGCGGCCGGCGCACCATGCTGATCCGAAGCCAGGAGCCAGGTGCTTATCCTGGTCTCCCATAGGGTACAGGGCCCAATCAGTTGGGCCAACCTCCACTGCACTCCCTAGCCACAGCAGAGAGCTGGCCTGGAAGAGGGGCAACCGGGACAGAATCTGGCGCCCTGACCGGGACTAGAACCCGGTGTGCCGGCGCCGCTAGGTGGAGGATTAGCCTACTGAGCCGCGGCGCCGGCCTGAATTTATTTCTTTTAAAATAAGTATGGTAGGGCTAGTGCTGTGGCACAGTGGGTTAAGGCCGGCACCCACATGAGCGCTGGTTCGCGTCCCAGCTGTTCCACTTCCAATCCAGCTCCTGATAATGTGCCTGGAAAAGCAATAGACGATGGCCCAAGTCCTTGGACCCCTCCCCTGCACCCGTATGGAAGACCTGGAAGAAGCTCCTGGCTCCTGGTTTTGGATCAACTCAGCTCCAGCCATTGCAGCTATTTGGGAAGTAAACCAGCAGATGGAAGACCTCTCTCTCTCTCACTGTGTGTGTCTCTACTTCTCCCTGTAACTGTCTTTCAAATAAATCTTAAAATAAAATAAAACAAAAAGTATGGTTTCCATGATTAATATTATTGAAGCATAAGATAATCTTACCCTGGTGTGAGTACGAATATGCATCTTCAGTCCATCATTTTTACTAAATCCTTTTTCACAGTAAGGGCATTGATAGGGACGCTCACCTACAAACAAAAGAAGCCTCATGTCAGAAAAATGTACAGCTAAGCAACTCCTGTGCCATTGCTCCTCACACACTCAGTTCCTGGCCAACACATAATGTATCAATGAGCACATGTACCAGTGAGCACAGACTATGGCCTTCCCCTGTGGAGAGGGCAGTGAATCCTTAGCACTTAGAGTCATAGTATGCAACATTCGCCAGCAGGAGGTTTGTTGTACATTTCTTTTAATACTTGAGCCCAAATTACATTTCCTAATTTTAAGAATTGGTTAGAAATGCTGTAAATTAATCAAGTTGTTCTATCGATACTACTCATTTCAGAGGGTCCTTATTTAACTAGCTCGTTAATAAGCTTTGTTTGTATTTATTTTATTTATTTGAGAGGCAGAGAGACACAGAGAGAGACAGAGAACTCCCCTCCTCTGGTTCACTCCCCCAATGCTCACGATGACCAGAACTGGTGAGGCCCCAGACAGGAGAAAGGAATTCAATTAATGTCTCCTATGTGGGTGGCAGGGACCCAACTCAACTACTTGGGCCATCACGGCTGCCCTTCAGGATCAGTATTAGCAAGAAGTTAGAGTTAGGAGCCAGAGCCAGGTATGAAATCTGAGTATTTCAATATATTTCAATATAACAGGAGTCTTAACCACTAGTCTAAATGCCCACCCCATGTTCATTTGTTTTTGTCAAAAAAGTTTCCATATATAGAAACTCAGGATGAGTTTCAAAGAAATTCTAGAAAATTGGTTAAAAAGAACCATTGGTAGTAAAACTGAGTGATAGCTATTCATAATTTCTTTTTTTTGACAGGCAGAGTGGACAGTGAGAAAGAGAGACAGAGAAAAAGGTCTTCCTTTGCTGTTGGTTCACCCTCCAATGGCCACTGCCGCCGGCGCGCTGCACCCGGCACACCGCGCCGATCCGAAGGCATGAGCCAGGTGCTTATCCTGGTCTCCCATGGGGTGCAAGGCCCAAGCACTTGGGCCATCCTCCACTGCACTCCCTAGCCACAGCAGAGAGCTGGCCTGGAAGAGGGGCAACCGGGACAGAATCCGGCGCCCCACCGGGACTAGAACCTGGTGTGCCGGCGCCGCAAGGCGGAGGATTAGCCTAGTGAGCTGCGGCGCCAGCCATAATTTCTGATATAACCAATTACATCTCCCCTAGAAGTTCTAATTTTAAAAACAGCCAGTATGCTTTGCATTCAAAGGTCAATGCAACAAAATACTTGCTTTTAGTAAATGTAAAATTTTTCTGTCTTCCTATCCCCACAAAGCCAGGCTTTCTGACTGGGAGTGTATGCTCTTCTACTCTCTCCTGCTGGATTTGGTTGTGCATTACTTCAGTGAACTCCTTTACTGGGTCAACGGTGAGCTCCTTGTTGCTCAGTCCAGTGACCACTTTTCTTCCAGCCTTTCCTTGTCCTTTCCCCACCTCTGACCACCACTTCATGAAATGGGCAGCTTCATCCCTGGGTCTCAAGGCCAGCACAGTGTCACATAGTCCCTGGCACTGGTCTCTTGACTTCCATCACTAACATCTGGTGAAACCAGATGCATTGGTGGCCCCACAGAGCTGCACTTTCCAGTCCTTCTCTTGGAGGAAAAGCACCCAGGACCCTCTCTTTGGACTTAACATTGTAAAATGGTGATGACCACCCATATAGGAAAAAGAATTTTAAAAAAGATTAAACTAAAAAAAATAAAATAATGGCAACATGAACAGGAACAGGCCCCTGTGATGAAGCATCAGACTTGCCAACTTCTTTATAACTTTTCACTAGGTATGGCAATTTGGAATTCTTGGTCTTAGTCATGACTCTAGTCATGGCTTTACACAGGAAGTAGAATAAAGGCTTAGTAACACCTAGGAAAAGAGACTCTTATTTTAACCCTAAAGCATTGATTTATCTTATCTTAGTCCTGCACCTATGTTAAGTCATTCTTCAGAACATCTATGTCAACCAGGTTTCCCCATAAGGATATCTCACAAACAACACACATTCAAGATGTGTTATTCTGAATTTATGATTTTTATGTTCTGACCCTGTGTGTCCTGTATATTCAGTCTGGATTAGTTGTATCACATTCATTGGAAAAAGAAACTTGGAAACAAAACTGTACTTAATACGGGATTCATGTTAATCAAGTACATTTTAGCTGATCTTATTACAAAAGCAACAACAAATAGGTAACTATGTAAAAAATTAGGTAACTATGTAAAATGAATTTGTTCATTTACTTAATTAGGGTAACCTTTTTATTATCTATATGTGTTCCATAACATCATGTTCTATACTTCACATATACATATCATGTGTTAGGAGGCTACCCAGAACAAAGAGGTGAGGTGGCCTTACCAGCAACTGGGTATGCATGCACAACCTTGTCCCAACCCTGTTGCAACCCTGTTGCTTTAGAGTATCTGATCAGAATGTAAGTAACCACATAAGGGGGCCAAAGGGGCTTAATGTGTAAAGGGAACTAGCAAAGAGGATATAAGACAAAGCCCTGCTGCATTTAGGGCTCAGCCTTTAGATGTGAACCTGCTGAACCAGTGCCAGCATGGACAAATGCTGCTTCCTGCTAAAAGCCTCGGTGTCCAACCTCTCCATTCACCCATCCCGCTACATTCCTGGGGGCTCATGGCTGGGATTCAGAGATGGTGTTTTTCACCTTCCTTGTCAAGGAGTATAAACCCTGGGATGCCGCAAGAGGTGACCTCACTCTATAGGAGACCGACGCTCCCAGCATGCAGGGGTAAGGGTCCCAGGAATCAGCCAAGGGAGTGCAGTCCATGGGACTGGTAAGAACCTAGGTTCGTTTTGGTTAGCCTGCCCCTAAGGGGCAGAAGAGGAGCCTGATAACCTTCCAGAATTACCTGAGTAGTCTCATAAGAGATGTAACTGCAATATTAAGGCTCTAGGTGGTGGACTGAAAAAGGCATTAGAGTGCAAATGAATGGTAACAGAGTTCTAACAAGTTCTAACTTAAGCAAAGCCCCAGGCGACTGCAGAGTCCTGAACTGTGGGCTTGTGGTGATCCTCATATGGCTTAGGGCCTGGGAAAAGCAGCAGAAGATGGCCCAAGTATCTGTGTCCCTGCCACCCATGTGAGAGACTTGGATGAAAAATCCTCAATCCTGGTTTCAGCCAGGTCCAGCCCTGTCCATTGCAGTCAATGAACCAAGTAGTGAACCAGTAGATGGAAGATCTCTGTTTCTCTGTCTCTCTTTTTTCTTTATAACTCTTTCAAATAAACAAATCTTTTTTAAAAAGATGGATTTAAACACCGATTTAAACGGAAGCCATATAATAATTATTAGTACAGCTGAAACAAAGAGTCTACTATTAGGCTTTCCTTTATAGTTGAGAAAGTTTAACACCTATTAGCAAATTTCATTCTTTGTAACAACATCATGATCTAGGTAGTCATAGAATAAGTCTACAAACAGGAAAAGTTAAGATACAGAAAAGATAAGTAATGTGCTCAAGATGACACAGCTATTAAATGGTGGAATGTGATTTTGAACCCACTCTTAACCTCTATGCCATCACATAAATTACTAACATGGTTAGCACTTTGTATAAATTCAGTTAGACTTTGTAATGTTAATGACAAAAAAACTCTTTTTCTCATAATGACAGTTAACACTAACCAGATCTTTCTGCTTGGTAGACTCGGTCATTCTTTTAGTTATCAGCACTCATCAAGAAAAAGTATGAGACATGAGTCATGTCTTTAAAAGGCCCCAAATGAATGTAAGTTGTGCTTACAATTAGAAGAAAATACAATATTGACAAACATCACAAACTTCACTGCAAGATTTAGCTACCAGGAGTCATCTTTAATATGCACAGCAGGATAAGCAATATTAAAGAGTAAATAATGGCAAAATATTTTTCATTTAATTAAGGCAAACAGATGAGTTCTTTGCATCTGTCTCTTTAATGTTCTGACAACAAATGGTAATATTAAAATCTGTATTTTCTTGGAATGCATCAAGGAACAAAAAGAAATATGATGTATAATTTCAAAAGTTTGATTTCAATTTGATTTTAAAAGGTGCCACCAAGTGGACACTCTTTGAATGTAATTTCTTCACTCATTAAAGAGAACCTTTTGAACACATACCATCTTTTACTTGCTGTCCTAGACTTTGGCAATATAGTTGTGAATAAATTTACAAATAAGTTTTCAAATAGATTTGCTTCTTCCTCAATTTTACTAGTGCAATGAGAAAGACAAGAAAATGTTACAGAAAATACATAAGGTAATTTTGGATACTGATAAATTAGATGAAGAAAAGAAAACAATGACACAGGTTTAAGAGAGACCCCTAAGCAGTGAAGGACAAAAGCTGAAGTCATTACAAAAGGCAAAAGAACTGAATGGATGCAGTTTCTTGACGTGAATTTAGCATTATTCAAGCACACTGTTTTGTAACTCCTCATCTTTGAAGTAGAAGTATTTTGGTTTACTGGGTTTACAATAAATGTTCTCTAATTCTCACCCCTGGCACACCTGAGGTAGAGGTAGCTAAGTGTGGAATGTTGGAAAAAGAGCTTCAGAAAACTGGAGATGGCCTTTCAAAGGCAGCTCTGGATGCCAATGGAGCACCTTACCCTGGTCCAGCCTAGCCCCAAACAAGTTACCTTGAGTCTCTGAAAAAGGAAATGCACTATGATGGAAACCATGCACTGATAAGTACAGTTAAACAAATTGGACAAAAAATAGATTCCAATTTAACATACTTCATGATTATAGCTTAGAGACCTTAGTACTATTTTATGCAATGTAATTTTAACTAAAAATATTAGAATTCTAGACCTCACCAAAGGATTGAGATACTAATATTAAAAGAGTATCTCTATATCTCTAGAATCTCTGATAAAAGGATCCCACAGTCACAATTTCACTGAATGTACATCTATCGCTACAGAACTACCTCAAAGGTCAACATTTGGACACAAATCTTATTTAAAGTTTCATGATCACCCAACAAGAAACTTATAAAAAATATTGCAAGTCACTTTTATCATGATATTCTTAAACAATAACATGGATTTAAGAATTGATCTTGACTACGCCATCAGAAAGTTTAGGGTTAATTTTTGTTCATACTACTAAGTACACTTGACTTAGTAGCAGTGATCATGATCAACCGCGAAGATTAAAAGATGCACAAAATGGTTGAGATGATAAATGATATATTTTACCACAATTTTTAAAAAGTACGCAGCTAATTGTGTCCCCTTTGAAAGATCTAAATAAATAAGCAGGATAGCTTAATAAGTAACATATTTATTCACATTTTAAGAGATTTTACTCAGAATAAATATATCATTTATAAGAAGCATTTTAATAATTTTAACTTCTCTTTTGTAATTCAATGTATTTCACTTTAAAACCTATGGAGATTTCAGAGAATTTCTATAATTATTTCAAAAGATGCACACGAGAGAAAATATAATTTAAAATGGAATAAAATGAAAAATTAAAGCGTTTAGAGAGTTTGATGTCAAAATTTTACTTTTTTTAGTTTTCTAACAAAATTCAATTCTGGAGATAGCAACACTCTCAAAACAAACTCAAAATATATTTCATAAAAAATACTCTTAGATATTTCCATATGGTTGATCTTTAAAATATATGTATTTTTTGGGAATTAGTTGTAAGAAGTTTACATTTATGTTCCACAAATATCAGAAGACTGGCTTATTTCACTTTTGTGGATTAAGGAAATTGTTATAAAACAGCAAACTGCATCATTTTAAATTAAAATTAAAAGAAAAAGTGTAATTATAAAAGTCCCACCCAATCCCTTTTCCAATTCCACCATCCCAAGCCTTTACCTAATGGAGACTCTCATAAATTAGAAGTACTCCACAGAGAGAAGTGAAATGCTACACTGACAAATGGGAGTAGCTCAAGTTCATTCTTGGCACCTTTCTGTGAATTGAAATACTTTTTCCCCCCTGCAGCCAAAAGAGCCATGAAAACCCACTGACCTCCCTGAACCCCACCCTGTTACTCTGAGAATATCCCCATTAATCAAACCCTGAGGAATCTCACTGGGTTTGAAGAGGTCAAACCCAAGGACACCATCTTTAAAGGAAAGACAACAAAATCCTGGACTTGACATTTACTCTCTGAGTATTTACAGATATTCTACTTTTAAAAGCTTACAGAGTGCACAATTTTAAGGAAGTGGGCAATCAAATGTAAAAATCAAATAAAGAGACCTTTCCTTCTCAAAATACTTCTGCCACATCAATCAATCAAATTTTTTTCTTAAAAAAAAAAATCCTTTTACTTAAAGGATGCAGCTGCAGTATCCTTCTCCCATTTCAGACAAGTTGCCAAATCAAACTAGGTGAAGTTCACCGGGGAGAGGGAGAAAGAGAAGAGCCATGTGCTCACTAACCTTCCAGTGTGAAATAAAAAAGAGCCAGACTGGTGGAGGGCAAAACAAAAATTAAATTTTACTAATGAAAACAAATATGAGATGAAAATCATGCAAAAAAGTCAAGAGTTAATGAATAATTTAAAACTATAATTAGCTAGGAAGAGAAAGTAAAAGATCCCCTATCAAGAGGCTCTGACTTTGGCTACCAGGTATGTACATCTGTTCCATTACATGTGATTTGTTGGAAAGCAACAAGATGCCTTCATTAGGTCCTTCATGAGAGTGCTGACAGAAGCAAAGTGGATTATTTCACAAACAGGATAAAGACTTGGACTAGCCAGACACTGCCAAAGTTTAGTTTCTGACCAAGAAACAAAAACTCTTCTTTGAATATTCATTCCATGCTGGCATGATAGGGGACAATTTAAGGTAAGGGAGAAGAGTCCTTAATTATTGATCTTATTGTTGAGTTGGATTTTTGGTGTGAAAATCACTAATCCTTTCATCCAGCAGTTGTGTTTTTAGGAATTTCTACCAGAAGTTTCAATTTACCCAGGACTTATGAACTTAGCTCATGCACAGCAGCCATGGAGTGATCAAGCAGTTAAACCCTCAGCTGCCTGCATACGGGAGTTTCCTGTACTTCAAGCCAGCAACAACAAGCCAAGAGTACAGACCTTTAAGCAGCAAGAAGCCCAGAAAATTACTCTCTTTCCTCCAAAACTAGAGAAGATATAAAACCTTCCCCAGCCCTGAAGGATAGTGTGGAGTTGCAGAGAAACAGCACAGAGAATTCTTCTTGGGAGGGGAACAATGGTAGCAATGGAGGAAGAAAATACATATTAAAAATCAAATCTCCTTTCGTTTTCGTAAACTAAAGGAAAATGTTGATGGGTGCAAACTGAATACAGGTATATTATTACAAATGTCAAACTCAATGAATAAAGCTATTGAAATACAGCTGACAAAAACTGCTGCCTCAGCCATTTACATTTTTGAAGATCCCAGTGTATTAGAAAAATGAAGAAATAATAAAAACATGAGTTACAGAAATGATGGTATATTTTAAATGATCCATTTTACAGTCTCCAGATTATATCATTAATTCATGAGATTACTGCTTACAACAGTCTATTTCTGGATAAATGTTACTTCTTCCTCTGTGTCCCTTATTTTGACCTTTAACAAATCTTGACATAAGCGCTGTAATTTTTGCATGAAAATATCAGGGACTGTCATATATTTGAAAAAGAAAAAAACGGATAATGACACTAATTGTACTCACACTACAAAATGAATGTCTCTCTAGTTTTTATATATGCTTGTCAACTAACCCAAAACCAACTGACTGAGTATATGGAAAGGGGAGAGATAAGAAGAATTGATACATTTCAGTGATGTGGTTGGTGGTCAGAAATTACATGAAGTGCTAAAAAAAAATGGAGAAAAGATTTACCTATGAATATGAAAATCACAATCAAACACTTCTTGGGGAAAATCTGAACCTCTTAAAGTACAAAGTTCAGGAAGTAACTCATTTCTTTGCAGAACATACACTCAATATTTCTATTATCTCTTAGATTATGTGCAGGTAGGAGAACACTTGATTTGGCCTAATATTAGTACTGAATCACTTAGAAAAAATATATAGCAAAATAAATATTCTCTCAATTTATGGAGGTCATCTAATTCCTATAAAAAAGTGAAAAACAAGCTTAAATTTTCATTTATGTTTACAATTAACATACTGTTTTTATTAACGATTATTACATAAAATTAATTACTTAAAAGTATTTATAAATGTAGCTATTACTTATTTGTAAAGGTGAACAACATTAAAAGAATGAATTCTATAGAGAAGAACAAAACTAGTGGCTAAAACCCAAGTATAATCACATTATAACATACCAAGCCTTTATTTTTAAGCTGATCCCAAGTATTTACTAAAAAAAATTTAAATATTTCTGAAGACAGTGATTTATTACTACATTCAAACAGCAGTATGCAAGGAAGCCTGGAACAGAAGGACCAACACAGCCGGTATCTATTAACACGGAAAGTTGGTTGGAACTGTAGGCAAGTAATTAACCTTCTGGCCCAGAGCTTTAAAAACTCAAAAGCAGTTCCTAGAATTTCTCTCATAATTTATGAACAACTGATGGAATTCATGTCACCGTCTGTGGATTCCCTCGCTGAATGAGTCCCACTCTCACTGACCCTAGGAAGCTATAAAGCCACAGGAGAACGTGCTCCACTATTCAGCTGACTTGCTAAGTGCCATCTCTGTCGTTCCAGCCTAGGAAACCAGATGATAAATTACAGAGCTGCCACCAGACACAGACCTAAACATTCACCTTCCCCAACGATGACAGCAGCACACTGTACATGCACCTTCACTCATCCTAAACGTGCACTGGGTGACAGCAAACCCTAATCTATGTTTTATAGATGATCTAGGTATTCAGTCTTTTGTTTACGAAAAGACAAGTGTGATGAAACTGGGAACAGAAAGTCAACCAGGGCATCAAAGGAGTATGAGCGCTTGGATTCAGCACAGGCAGATATACAAAAGCAAAACACCAGTGAGTCAGTAGCAATCACTTATGTGATCATCACATGCTTACACCACATTAGGCACCAGGCAAAATTTTTCAAATATACCTTCATGTGTTCCTCAAAACAACACTATGCAGTTGGGAATATTGCTATCCCTGTTTTTTGGATAACAAATCTAAGCTTTGAATAGTTTAAGCAACTTATCTGAAGGCCATGCAGGGAGGAAATAAATACAATGGATACTACAGCCTATCATCTGCCTGCAGGATCCAGGCTTTGGATATGAACCTGATAATAAACAGCACAGTATTCTGGATAGTTGATTTTGCAGAGGAAAAGTTTCTCCATATCCAGGTTAAGGTCTCAGAAAACAGGTGAACAAACTATATGAAATTCTTCAAGTTCTGAAATTGAGAATATTATCTTCTATTTGTTGAAATATCAAGAACATATCACCAAACATTATGGAAGGAAAGTATGCAATTCTATGGTAAGTTTGAGTGTAACAGTAAGAATTAGGATGTATGTCAAAAAATAAGATATAAAAACACCAGCAATGCTATATTTGGAATAAGTTTAAGCCTTGACTTAGTTCTAGGTGGATCACATACTAATTGTGTGACCTTGGAGAAACCATTGCATTTTGCAAGGCAACTGTTCAGGCAAGGCTTGAAACATCATTTCTGAAAATCCTTTCTATTCTAAAAGTCAAAATAATATATTTTTAAAATTGATAAAAGCAAATGTCATGTGCTAATTCTAATCACCAAATTACGAAGAGTGAGTAGACTTCAGAAGGTGGGTGTAAGGTTTATAAGAAATAACATTTTCAAAATAAACAGAACAGCAAGTTTTTGCTGACTTTCCCCTAGTGTCAAAAAACAGAGGCGATGGGAATAGGAGGGAAAGGGAGTGAAACAATATGAAGTAAAGACACATCAGGTTGGTCACTAAAGGTAGTAAGATAAATCCAATCAAAACATGAAGGAATTGGAAAGTAGAAAAAAGTTTTTCAACTACCATTAACAAAAATGAACACAGAAACATAAATACTAAGATTGCTCCTAGAACTAACAGACAGGTAGTCATGCAATAGCTAATGTATCACTGTCTTGTAGAATGATCCCTAAGTCTTGAGCCAATAGAAAATACCTATTCTAAGAAAACTGAGAGGAAGGAAACTGCTTTTAATATCACACAAAACCATGCTGCTGCTGTACTAGACAGGAAATCTTGAAAGACATCAACAGCAAACTATAAAGAAGAAACATAAACTGGAGTCATAAAACTGAGAATTACTTTATGTCATAAAAAAGAAAACTGGCTTCCAAATTACTGGTGGACACTTTAAATGTTATAAAAACAAAATGAAATTGACTCCTTCAACATACTGGGGAAAACATTAAAAGACTATTAATACCATAAACATCTCATCACATTGTAGTGTATTCAAAGGTCCAAGTAACAATTAATAATAACCTCCTACAAAGAAAAAAAACAAAAAGAACCCAGCAAAACTAAATGTAATCATCATTTTCTTCTGTATGTTAATGCCCACTATAAAGATGACTCTCGAGTAAATGAATATGTGAATGCAAAGAAAAAAATTAAAGTAATTTTCATTTGGCTCTAAAGCATAAAACTTTTACAGCACTGAAATAGGACTTTTAGAAATTCATTCCCCACTTTATACTGAGAAGCATACAGAATTGTTATCATTCTTGAGGTAATTTTAACAGCTGTGCAGAGTAAGATAGAGAGGTTAACATAAAAATAAAATTTGGAATAAAAATATTTGGGTCTTATTAGCTTGATAGGTCATTTGCATCTCTCAATCTGAGTTTCCTCATCTAGAAGATGAGAACAGTCTTAGAATCCTATTGTGCCAGCTGTGAAATGACTGTTTGAGAGAGCTCCTCTCCTTCAATAAACTTGGATAAGGGCGTGAGTCCCAGCTACCTTACCCTTCAGCATAGTGTCTAGACATAGAAACAGAAAACCAAAGTATAGTATAACTTGAAAGAGAAATTTACATGTGATAAACAATGGGAGCCCCAGTCTCTACTGAAGGAAAAGCTGGCTACGCAGTGAAAATTACTCCACAACCACAAAATAAACAACCCACTTAAGAGGATGGTCCAAGGACCTCAGTAGACATTTTTCAAAAGAGGAAATCCAAATGGCCAACAGACACATGAAAAAATGTTCAGGATCACTAGCTGTCAGAGAAATGCAAATCAAAACCACAATGAGGTTTCACCTCACCCCAGTGAGAATGGCTCACATTCAGAAATCTACCAACAATAGATGCTGGCGAGGATGTGGGGAAAAAGGGACACTAACCCACTGTTGGTGGGAATACAAACTGGTTAAGCCACTATGGAAGTCAGTCTGGAGATTCCTCAGAAACCTGAATATAACCCTACCATACAGCCCAGCTATCATACCATTCCTTGGAATTTACCCAAAGGCAATTAAATTGGCAAATAAAAGAACTGTTTGCATCTCAATGTTTATTGCAGCTCAATTCACAATAGCTAAGACCTGGAACCAACCCAAATGCCCATCAACAGTAGACTGGATAAAGAAATTATGGGATATGTACTCTATAGAATATTATACAGTAGTCAAAAACAATGAAATCTGGTCATCTGCAAAAAGATGGAGGAATCTGGAAAACATCATGCTGAGTGAACTAAGCCAGTCCCAAAGGGACAAATACCATATGTTCTCCCTGATTGGTGACAACTGACTGAACACCAAAAAGGAAACCTGTTGAAGTGAAATGGACACTATGAGAAATGGTGACTTGATCAGCCCTTGTATTGACTGTCGAGGGACAACTTACTACTTTATTCCTTTTAGTATTTTTGTTCTACTTAATATCATTTGTTGAATTCTTTAATTAACACACAATTATTCTTAGGTGTTTAAATTTAACTGAAAAGTGATCCCTGTTAAATATAAGAGTGGGAATAAGAGAGGGAGGAGATGTACAGTTTGGCACATGCTCAATTGGACTTGCCCCTAAATGGTACAGTTACAAAGGTGCCAGGGGATTCCAATTCAATCCCATCAATGTGGCATGTACCAATGCCATCTCACTAGCTAAAGTGATCAGTTTCATAATTGATGATAATGATAGGATTAAGAGTCAAAGGGATCACATAAACACAACTAGTGTCTGCTAATACTAACTGATAGAATTCAAAAGGAGAGAATGATCCAACATTGGAAGTGGGACACACAGCAGACTCATAGAATGGCAGATGTCCTAAACAGCACTCTGGCCTCAGAATCAGCCCTTAAGGCATTGGGATCTGGCTGACGAGCCCATGAGAGTATTTTAGGCATGGAAAGCCAAGACACTCTGGGAAAAAGCAAACAAACAAACAAACAAACAAAAACTAAATGAAAGATCTCAGCAAGTGAGATCCCAGTGGAAAGAACGGGCCATCAAAGCAGGAGGTACCTTTCTCTGAAGGGAGGAGAGAACTTCCACTTTGAGTATGACCTGATCTAAATAGGATCGGAGTTGGCAAACTCAAGAGGCTTCCATAGCCTTGGCAACTCATGGCAAGATGCCATAAATAAGATTTACAATTATTAAATCAACAACAGGAGTCACTGTGCACTTACTCCCCATGTAGGATCTCTGTCCTTAATATGGTATACTATATGAATTAACGGTATAACTAATACTCAAACAGTACTTTACACTTTGTGTTTCTGTGTGGGTGGAAACTGTTGAAATCTTTATATATATATATATATATATATATATATATACACTAAATTGATCTTCTGTATATAAAGATAATTGGAAATGAATTTTGATGTGAATGGGATGGGACTGGGAGCGGGAGATGGGATGGTTGTGGGTGGGAGGGAAGTTATGGGGAGAAAAGGCCACTGTAATACAAAAGTTGTACTTTGGAAATTTATATTTATTAAATAAAAGTTAAAAAAAGGAAAATGAGCATACTACAAGGTTATTTGTAATTGTTTCAGTTCCTAAGCTGAGACTCACTCTCATCACACAAAATGGATGCATATGTTAGATCCAGTTTCTTCTATCTTCTTTCTAGTTAGAATGATTAAAAATCAGGCAACTCCAAGCTGAAATTAGTCACAGTGAATTCAGTGCTAGTTGGCCAAATCTTATCCTATATTCCTTAATTTAAGCACTGTTGCTTTAGGATTTTGGTGAACTAGATCTTAAACCACATTATCAACTATTATTTATTATATGCCTTGTTTCCCACCAACTCTATAATGAAGCAATGGGATAAAGAACGAGAAGGAGGAAGCAAAGAACCTACCTATCCTATGTGAATGGGCTCAGTTCACAAATGGGGAAGTTTTAGTGTTTTCTTCTTCAATGTTAGCAATTTTTGGAGCAATTTCTACAGATTTCTGTAGGCATTAAAGAAAGAAATGATTTTATGGTAAATTAAATTTAGATTCAAATCCATTGCTTCTCACTTTGAAGCCAGAATCTTTCCCTCTGTCTTTCAAGTACTGCAACCTATTTGAAGGCTTTTTAAAATTTATTCATTCAGCAACCATTCATAAGTTCTTTCTCTATGCCAGGAAGTAAAATATAAGTTATGGATACAGTTCTAAAGGAAGTGAGAACCTCCAGGCCACTGAAGATCATAGGGCACAAGTAATTGGAAGGCAGCTCTATTGAAAGTAGTATAGAAACATGGATTACACCAATCTAAAGTGGTAAGTCAGGTGACACACCTTGGGGAAAGTCACACCTAACTGGAAACTGGAGAAAAGCAATAGAAGCTCAGTAAGAGAGCCTGGAACGCATTCTGTGAGAGGGGTTGGGATTTGATGACTTTCATGAGAAAGCCGGGGCACAGGCATGTTTGCAGGAGGGAAGGGGAAGCCACTGAGAGGTTTTCAGTGGGGTAACAGAAAGACTGGGTGAGCTTTATCGATTCTTCTCTAGAGGATATACTTATCATTCAAGGCATTTCAAATAAAACACCTGAAAAATCCATGAGAGTAACAGATTTTGTGGAATTCCCTTTTCAGGGAGATAGTCCTAGTATCCTCTAAAGGGATAAGCAGGAAGTAAAGAAATTTGGCTTCTTCAGAATAATCTGAGTTTTCTCTGAGCAGCAGCTATACGAAAATTAACAACAGCAAGTCTAGCACTATCTAAGCAATATGTCTTCCTGTTGAAAGAACAAAGTTCTGAGGAAGCAAGCATTCAAAAGTGCCAAGCTATGAAGCAGGCTGTTCAGAAAAAGCTTCTCAGCTGCATTTAGGTGATATGTATAATCACTTGGCTGCTGACATTGGAATAAACACGCCTACTTATTTTAAATAATTAAAAATTCAAAAATGAGAAAACAGAAAAGAATAGTGCACTTAAAACTATATACATTCACTTACAAGATACTTCAGAGGAATGGAAATAAAAGATAATACACACTTTCTATAATTTTTTGAATTCCTCTCATAGGGTTAATATATCACCATACATGCCTTCTCATTTTCTTTTTTAACACACACTATTATAAGCACTCCTTTTTCCTGACCCACTTGAGTAGAAGATACAGATAGATCTCAAACCTAAATACTTTAACATGTATTGTCTGGTAATAGTTATGTGCATAATCAAAATATAAGCTTACTGTACATTAAATATTTTTATTAGAACATTGTTATTATTGAAAACATAAAAAATCACAACAGTTCACATTTATAGGACAAATAATTTACCATTTAATAATTTACTAGTTTGTATTGACCATTTTTATCATATTATATATGAATGATATATTAAACCATATTTAATATATTAATATATATATACTATTAATAAAGAGCCCTTAAGACTTTAATATATAAATGCTTAATTCTTAGGAAAAAATTATCATTATGTTTTTGTAACTTATTTTCTCATTTCTTTTCATGCTAATTGGTTTATATCTATATCACTTTATTATCTACACAAATATTCCAACTTATTGACATATACCAAAATTAATTTAACTAGTCCCTTCAATGTTGGATATATGGACTTTGATGCTAGTTTTTTTTTATATGTACAGTTCTAGGAAGAGAAAAATATTCTTTGTATATACAGAATTTATTGCCCATAATCTCTTTTTGGATTTAGAAATCAGGCATCCCTTGGATATATGCCTAATAAAACTAAGAATTTTTTTCAACTTTTATTTAATGAATATAAATTTCCAAAGTACGACACTTACAGATTACAATGGCTTCCCCCCAATACCGTCCCTCCCACCCACAACCCTCCCCTTTCCCACTCCCTCTCCCCTTCCATTCACATCAAGATTCATTTTCGATTATCTTAATATACAGAAGATCAGCTTAGTATACATTAAGTAAGGATTTCAACAGTTTGCTCCCACACAGAAACATAAAGTGAAAAATAATAGATGATTTTTTTTAAATGATGATGAAATCAGATCAGACCTATTGTCATGTTTAATCCCAGTGAGAGTCAACTTGGGAATTGATAATTTCTTTTTTTTTTTTTACAGAAGATCAGTTTAGTATGCATTAAGTAAGGATTTCAACAGTTTGCACCCCCATAGAAACACAAAGTGAAATATATTGTTTAAGTACTCATTATAGCATTAAATCTCAATGCACAGCACATTAAGGACAGAGATCCTACATGAGGAGTAAGTGCACAGTGACTCCTGTTGTTGACTTTACCAATTGACACTCCTGTCTATGGCATCAGTAATCTCCCTATGCTCCAGTCATGAGTTTCCAAGGCTATGGAAGCCCTCTGAGTTATCCGACTCTTATCTTGTTTAGACAAGGTCATAGTCAAAGTGGAGGTTCTCTCCTCCCTTCAGAGAAAGGTACCTCCTTCTTTGATGACCTGTTCTTTCCACTGGAATCTCACTCACAGGGATCTTTTTGACAGAGTGTCTTGGCTTTCCATGCCTGAAATACTCTCATGGGCTTTTCAGCCAGATCTGAATGCTTTTAGGGCTGATTCTGAGGCCAGAGTGCTGTTTCGGACATCTGCCATTCTATGAGTCTGCTGAGTATCTCACTTCCCATGTTGGATCACTCTCCCTTTATTTATTCTATCGGTTAGTGTTAGCAGGTACTAGACTTGTTTATGTGCTCCCTTTGACTCTTAGTCCTTTCATTATGATCAATTGTGAACTGAAATTGATCACTTGGAATAGTGAGATGGCATTGGTACATGCCACCTTGATGGGATTGAATTGGAATCCCCTGGTATGTTTCTAACTCTACCATTTGGGGCAAGTCAGCTTGAGCCTGTCCCAAATTATACATCTCTTCCCTCTCTTATTCCCACTCTTATGTTTAACAGGGATCACATTTCAGTTAATTTTCAACACTTAAGAATAACTGTGTATTAATTACAGAATTAAACCAGTCATATTAGGTAGAACAGACAAAAAAACTACTAAGAGGGATAATGTATTAAGTTGTTCATTAACAGTCAGGGCTATGCTGATCAAGTCACCGTTTCTCATAGTGTCCATTTCACTTCAACAGGTTTCCTTTTTGGTGTTCAGTCAGTTGTCACCGATCAGGGAGAACATATGGTATTTGTCCCTTTGGGACTGGCTTATTTCACTCAGCATGATGTGTTCCAGATTCCTCCATTTTGTTGCAAATGACTGGATTTCGTTGTTTCTTACTGCGGTATAGTATTCTAAAGAGTACATGTCCCATAATTTCTTTATCCAGTCTACCGTTGATGGGCATTTAGGTTAGTTCCAGGTCTTAGCTATTGTGAATTGAGCTGCAATAAACATTAGGGTGCAGACCGCTTTTTTGTTTGCCAAAAAACTAAGAATTTTAAATGTCAAGGCCTAGTTTTGATATGACAAAGAAAACTGAATTTATGAAAGGTTATTTCCGTGGTCACCATGTTTAAGCTCAAGAAATAAATTAGTGAGACATAGTTCAGAATTCAAAATACACCAAAATGAGTTTTTCAATTAAGTTCTCCTTTGAATATATGTTAAAAAGAAGGTAATTAATCAGGAACATGCATATTCCACGTATTTTACCAAGTTAAGAAATAATCTGTTGATTATAATTTTGATAAACATCATAAAATTAAGTCAATTGTTTTTCAATGGTCAACTAAGATTTTGCTTATAAAACCAAGTTAAGAAAATTTTAGCACATTCCACAATTTAAGATCTTGAGGGCCAGCCCCACGGCTCAACAGGCTAATCCTCCGCCTGCGGCACCGGCACACCAGGTTCTAGTCCTGGTCAGGGCACCGGATTCTGTGCTGGTTGCCCCTGTTCCGGGCCAGCTCTCTGCTGTGGCCTGGGAAGGCAGTGGAGGATGGCCCAAGTGCTTGGGTCCTGCACCCCATGGGAGACCAGGAGAAGCACCTGGCTCTTGCCTTCGGAACAGCGCGGTGCGCCGGCCGCGGTGGCCATTGGAGGGTGAACCAACGGCAAAGGAAGACCTTTCTCTCTGTCTCTCTCTCACTGTTCACTCTGCCTGTCAAAAAAAAAAAAAATCTTGATAAAGTTGGAAGAAAAAAAGGATATTCAAAATGAAAATTCTAATCCTGTGTAATTTAAGGAAAAATATCTAAGAAGGAGAAAATAAGAAATAAGATATTATATCAATCAGTAAAACCTTGCACACAGTATTAATGAACAGAATTCCTTTACTTTAGTAGTCTCAACAGCAGTGATATTATAGAAAAATTTTAGAAATTATATTTATGAAAATTAACTGACCAACTATTACAAAACATTACTAAGTATTTTACTGATATAACTTATTCTTCCCAAAGAACCTAAAGATAAAATAGGGCTTACAGAGGTAAAATAAATTTGCTCAAACGTACACAGCTGGTTAGTGATGGACGCAAGGATTTGAACTCATATCAGTTGTTTCCAAAGCTCCCGCTCTTTCCTTTATGCAAGACTGACTCCCGTGGAAGGGAAGAGCAGAGTAGGAAACACATTGGGCCTGATTCTACTAACAGGACAACTCTAGTTGGGGAAAGTTATTTAATCTCATTATAACTCAGTTCCCTAATCTCTGACTAAATAATGTCAAATTATCAGTGAATAATTTAAGAACAGAATAATCCAATAGGAAATTTCTTTCATAGTTAAATTCTGTAGTATAACTCAAATATGCCCAAATTTGAAAAGTCCTAATGCTTTTCAGTCTACAATCATGAAGACACCATTCTCAGCAGAGTAATGCACAGTTCTTATACAAAAATAGTTCACTGGGCAAACTTCGTACTCACCCAGTGGCTTTCTAAAATCTACATTCCAGTAAAAGGCAGTGACACTGGACATTAACATACTATCATCGACAGCAGCAGAAATTATTATGAAGAACATCATTACTACCAACAGTGGGAAACACCACCAAACTGAGCCATCAGGTTGAAGAAATGGTCACAGATAAACAGAATTCCCTGTCAGAAGGAAGCTTATTTGCATGGGTCAACACATTCCTCTCTGCTCATCCATCTCACAGGCCACCAAATGCAGACAGACAGGTATGTGCACACACACACAACCCCACAGAGACATGCATACACACACACACACACACACACACAGAGTAATCTTTTTCTAGGTATTCATCACTGGCTCAAGGGTCTGTTCCAGAGCACTATTTTTCAATATATGGCTAGTGTACTCCAAGACTCTTTCACCAGGCTTGCAAGGTGAAAACTACTATCATAACACTTATCGCATTATTATAAAAGTAATGGTAAAATTACTGGCATCTTGGGACGCAGCAAATTGCAATACTCGGCACTCTATTATTCACAGGCCCACACTCACAGCAGAAATAAATACCAGTTTCATTCAAGAACATCTGTGACAAAATAAAAATTAACTGAACTAAAATTTAATGCTTGAGTACCAACTGTTTAATTTTCTTTTGAAAAATCAGGTATTAAGCTAAAGCATCTGTAATACACACTGAAGTATGAAAAAAGCACTTGCATGATTGACTTGTGAGCTGAAATGGCAGTTTTTCATGAAACATTTTTACATGAAACAAAATGATTAACTATGGTTATTAAAAATTGGGTATTTGGTGATTTTTTGAAAATAAATGAGCCTGTCATTTACAAAAAGAAATAACAGTATTTTAAATTAAATACAAAAACTAAAGCAATCAGACAAAATCCAAAAGTTTGGAAGACTTGATCTGCTACCATGTGCTTGTAGGCCTCTAAAAGAAATAAAGAAATGATAATATTTCTCCTCAAATACAAGAATTAAAACAGTCAGGCAGTTTAGAATTCTTTAACATGTATATCTGCTAAAATGCGCTTGAAGGTTCCTCAGTACTCAGACTATCTAATGAGCTTAGAAATGGTATTATCAGATGTGGAAGATCTACACAGTATCACACAGTACCTGTGCATCTTGTTACATATTCATTCATAGGTAAAAATCATTCAAATGACAACACAGGACAGTTGATTTTATGTAACAAAATAGGAAAAGTTTATTGAGATTATTGTTGGTCCCACATAACAAAGCTTTAAAAAAAGCATTCTTATAAGTTTTAGTGTAGAAACAAGTGTTTAAAATTATTTGACAAACACTATTAAGTTACTGTCCCCTCTAACCACATATCTGCTACCAAAAAAACACACTGCAGCAGGATAAATGAAGAAACAGATACTAGAACCCAGCTGTTGCCTCTTGACCCAGACAGTATAGACTTTTAGAAATGTAAAACAATGTCTCCATCATTCTCACTAAATAATTTTTGGCTTGGAGAATGCAATTATTGTCTATAAAAATATGTTAACATATAATGGGGTTATTACTAAATTATTCATGGTTTGGAAAATGTAGTTATTTATAAACATGTTATATTGCCATGTAGTGGGTTTATTGTTGTTTTTTCCTTAACAAATTAACAACTAAATATTTTTACATTTTCTAATATGGTAAACACATTTAATTTCTAATGTGGTAAACAGATATAGATACAAACCACTGACACAAAAGCCTTCCACGGTCTTCAATTTTGCTTAAGGTTGCCCCCATCTGACCCCATCCCACTGTCACTCATGTTCCTTGCCACTTCATTGTGTTTCCATTAAATAATATATAGCTAAATACTTCCTGCAGGATAAATCATGATCCTTCCCTATGCCATGCTATAGTACAATCATCAGTTGCTATGCCTAGCATTGAGAAGAGTTTCATAAAATCATGAATACAGGAAGAGAAAAATTGAATTTAAAGAACTCTGAGCCAGGTTGTAGCTTGGGAGTGCAAAGAGAGGCACATTATTTGGGAGGTAGGACAAAGTAAATAGAATGCCAGCAAAAGCTATATACCAATGCAAACATCCTCTCTCTGTATATATCTATGTTTTGCTTTTCTGCATCTTAGCTGAACTGTTTACACGTCGATGGTCAGTTCTCTTGGGTAGAAATCTTATTTAATAGGCCATAATCTATACATATGGTATAGATTTGCATGTACAATAAATAACCAAATCATATACAGAATGATTTGGATTTTACAATATTTTTAGAGTATATATGATAAGGAACATAATATAGGACAACAATAAAAAATATATCTTTAATATTTTTATCCAAGAGAATTTTTAGAGCTCTTTATTGCAACTTTATAGAGGATAACAGTAACTAAAACTTTGGAAGTAATTACTAGTTTAATTGCTTTATTCTTCTCCAGTGCTTGTCCTTCCCAAGAGTAAAATAAAATGTAAGCACACAGAATTCTCAAGGATGCAATTATTTCCAATAATCAAGTATTTTACTTGATTAGTTAATTTTTATGTTGGAACCTATGCTTTAATGCATTCTGACTTTAACTGGAGACCATTATGCTTAGTGAAGAAAGCCAGTCCCAAAAATACAAATATCATATGCCTTCTCTGATATGTGAGACTTAAGGCAGAATTCAAAAAAAAAGTATAGAAATGAAATTAATATCTTTTGATCTGATTGTTGTTTTTAACCATTGTTTATATTTCTGTGGAACTGGGTCTTTCTACTTTCTACTCGTGGAGTAAAATTATGTTTTTGTAAAAACTTAAAAAAAAAAGAAAGGAAGGAAGAACGGGGATTGAGGGTGGGAGAAAGGAAGGGAGGAAAGTATGCTTATATTCTTAGAATTGTACCTACAAAATGAAATAAAATCTGTTCTCTTCATCTTAGTAAAATAAAAGAATGATTAAAAAATAAATAACTCATGTTATTTGTGTGATGTAAAGATAAATTTTATCTAAATTTACTCACAATAAAATAAAGACACACTAGACCAAATATAATTCAGTTACATCATGGCAATTCACAGCATTACCATAAACCTATTACTTGATATGCAGATAAAATACTTTTCCTATTGCCTTCCTTGCTCTCTTCTCGTGCACCAATTACATTCCAAGCCGAAAACTCTGAGTTATACTGTAGGTGTAGCATAAAGACATCTTCTGAGAATTTTACTGATACAGAATGGAAGGCTGTTGATTTTACTCTTGCTTTCACCTCATCCCAACTCCACCCATCCCCAAAGACATGTAAGAAAGGGGCATCAAAAGACCTCAAACACCAGGAGCAGATGGCACAAGCTGTTCCCAGACTAAAGAGCTCTGCCTCCTCTTCACTAATTACTCACTGCTTCCCTGTAGTGAGTACATGGTGCTCATGGCCATGGGCAATGTCTCCAAGATGACTCTCGGCTGCTCACTTCCTTCTGCTGCTCTGCACTGTTCATTTTGCTGATCTCTACTTCCACAACAGAAAGCCTGAAACCTCTCTTTCTCTCGATAACTTCTAAACACGACTTTCCTTTCCTTTTTCCACAGCCATCCTGTGTAATGCTTGATCTGCTGTTGATTATGTGTTTCACTTCAAAGTATTTGGCTATTTTAAGACAAGAAATACTAAATTGGCTGAATGTCTTTTTTAGCTTTAACCAGAAAAAATCCAAAACATGAAATTATCCTTGACTCTTGTCCTTCCTCCACTAACTGTACTGATTCTCTGACCTACTTAAACTAACTTCCAACATTTCTTCATTCACAACACAGTTATTACAGCAGATACTGTAAGTGCTGGGGATACTATGATAAATAAAGTCAAATACAACAGTCCTTGACTAGTCAGTTTCAGCTCTAGTGATTAAATTACATACTTTTCAATATAATGATAGTCTGGCAAGTGTGAAAAAAACATTTCAGACTGATGTAAAAATCACCTGGCTATCAAAATCAAGAATATTCTTCCAAGGCTCTTCAACTACTTATCTATATGATAGATAAAATCCAGACAAGTTTATTCCAAAAATATTTAGTTGTTCATGAACCCTCTTTCATTGGATAAATTGCACAGAAAGTAGTAAGAAAAGAATAGGGGCCTTTAGGAAGTCATCTGCGGTCTAACAGATATAATCTATATGACTCCTGTGTCTAACAAAATTCTGAAGCATTCAAGTCACATTCTACGGACTCTGAAGTTCAAAAGGCCTCACGTGATCAGAGGCTTAGGAAGGACTGCATGAGGAGGCCAGCAGCTCCGACAGAAGGTGAAACTGTTTTCCCCATCCATCAGAATTGTATAGAAGGCAAGCCAGCGCTACATCACAACCCAACAATAAAGACATGACTGCTACTTTAGATATTTTCCTTAGTCTGGAAAAATACACTCATTCAAAATTCCTCTAGAGTACGGAACTGGATTTTACAATACTTTAAGGGAGGGGGAGAAAGCCAAGATTCAGTCCTAACTTGCGGGAGACTTTGTAATAGCCTGGTGGTCCCTGTGTTGGAAAAAACGTGATTTCCTCTGCCGCTTTCATCTCTAGTCCCAGTCTCCATACCTGTGTGGCTCCGGATATGAACTCTCAGCGTCCCGCTGCTGGCAAATTTCTGGCCACAATATGGGCAGACTTTTTCCTTTTCTCCTGTATGTGTCTAAATGGAAAGGAATAAAAAAAGACTGAGGATAAACACATAGAATTCGGTAAAGATGATTAAGTGCCTCTGACAACAGTAAATCCTTATTTTCCAGGATTATGTTTCATTAAAATGATTTAATATCACAATGAGATTTTAAACAATTTATCACCGATACTCCCACTGGTTCCCAAAAACTCTTAGAATCGTGCATTAGTGTTAATTTGAAAACAATTCTGCAGTTTATTTTTTAAGCCTTCATGGAGCTCCCATCTAAAAATGATTAAGTTATACAAAACCAGTGTATGTTAGCAAAACCACATAATCAAACTGGGGCTACAGCTGCCCTTGACTGCTGCCAAGAAACACTTCCTTTGAAGCATTTTTCACATTCTTTGTGTGTATTTAACTCTTGAAGACAGAATTAATCTCAATAAAGTCATCTGTTACTTGCGTTATGCTTGTCTGGACTGATTTTACTGCAAAGCAACAAGGAATATAGATCTGAGGTGATCCTTAAAAGCAGCAGGTGTTAATTGAGCAGTCAATTTGAAAGAGCATTTTGGCCCTCAACATACCATGCATCTAGGTATTAACAATCACACCAGAAAAGGTGAGTATCATCAAAAATGAGTTTCACTGAATGTCTGAGAGTTCAAAGAAAAAAACAGTGACCCCTCCAAAAACAAAAACAAAAAGGAGAGAGAGTGTGTGTGTGTTTTAAACTGGCCTCACACTCCCATAGGGAGACCAGTTTTTCTACCAACATCAAAAGAGATCGCTCCAATAAATAAGGGGTCACAGATTTCTCAAACACAACTGTTTCTCAAGATCAGATAGAAAAAAAGGGAGAAGGAGGTGGCAATTCCTTCAGGTGTCTGCATATTATCTATGATTTTGCTTTTTGAATTTTTTTCAATGAGAACCCCAAAATGAATAACAGCAGAAAGTGTGGCACCTGTAATACATTACAAAGCTGAACTCCCAGTTCCTGTGTTTACTTGTTCTAATATACATTACTGACAAGTAACTATTATTTGAATCATAATGGAAAAAGAATAGGATGGATTATTAAATTTTTTGATGACATGTTCTCAGAAGGGGAAACTGGCTGAGATGGAGAAAAGGGGTAGGGCAATTACCTAACACATAACAACATCAGAGAACCACTAACAGAGAAGAAACTTCCGTCTTCCATATTACATTGCTAACTTTGATATAACTGGTTTCAGAGTCTTATTGACCCTTAATTTGTAAATTTACATAGTTATAGTATAATCTAAATTTGGTGCTATACTATAGTATTTATAATTTTTTAAAAAGCTACAAACTAGATACCTTAATCCACCTTGGAGACCATAAGTATTGTTTTCTCTAGGAAAGATTTACATCAGGTTTGAAAACAGTCTCATCAATTGCTATGAAATTCTACAACCTTGCATCCAACAGGGATTCCCCTGATTCTTCATTTGGCAGGCACTTCCTTTTGCGTCTTCACTTAAAGTTTTGAGTTATCACACTCCTTTATACCTCAGTCACAGTGTTTACTCCCCTATGCACATTATTGTCCAGTGTAAAGTAAAAGGCCTACAATTTTAACATAGGTCTATCTTCTCGTTTTCTGACAGAAGGGGCAAAATATGGCAATTGTTTCTTGATTAGTATAAGGTTGGTTAGAGATTATGCAGCTCTATTATTACAAAACTGGATTATTCCAAACAGGGAATTACCAATTTATCTGTAATGCCTTTATGAAATCCATAGGATTTCCTTTGTTGCTATATAAGTATTTCACTATTCACTTACATGGCTTATTTGTCAGTGATAGAAGTTTCTTAGATATTAATACCATATAATTAAAAAGAACTATAATATTCCTTTAACTAAAAAATATACCTAATCAGTAAATAAAGAATTAGTTTAGAAAATATAGTAATGAAGTACAAGACTAAACTATTTTAAGTATGGATAAGAAGTATGACAACAGCTCACTATAAAAACAACTTGGATAAATATACAAGATAAAAATGAACAATACACTGCAAGTATACGCCATAACAATGTTGTTGTAAACAATGAACTCTTTCTTGAAAACTCATGATACTTTTCCCTCATTTATTAAAAATAACAAAAAAATTGCTGAATTGATATTAAAAATTAACCCAAGAAAAGATAGTTGAAAAATGATCCTATTTAGAGATGTTTAAAGTGAGCACAATGTGATTATTCCTGAGCATTAAAGATGCAAAAGATGAAAAACAGGTTAGTCCTCTTGGCACAGATGTATTAAGGACAGTTTCTCAAATAAAAGTTATACTGAAGCAGTAATCATTTATTCACATACACTCACCACCACACGCTAACTGGCAGAAAATTATCACACTGCATAATCACTTCTGAAGTCAACATTAAAACCCATAACTGCATTTTTATAATACTCAAATGTTTGCTATCAAAAAAAATGTTTGCTATCACAAAATTATACTTAAAATGCATTTATTCAAATAAAAAATAAACTGTCAGTTTCCCTGAGGTAGTTATCAAATCAACATAATGCAAAAAAGAATGATTTCCATTAATACCATAAGCAAGAATATTTTATTTGAGTTAAACAAATACTTAGGTCCCTATTTCATGCTAGGAATTTCCATATGTCTTACAGATGCAAAGATGATGGGGCATTCCAAGTCTAGAAGGGTTCAGTCTCAAAACCTGCCAATAATCATTGGATTAACTTTGAAAAACTAAGGTATTAAGGTACTCCTGACATTTATTTAAAGAAAAACTTACATTAATTCAAAAATACTTAAAAACTGATAAGCATACTTTGAATGATCCATGTGTCAGCACAGCTAAGGGTTATGGAGTATCCACATCTAAATTTGAAGTTCCGTTTAATGGAAAAAAATGTTTATTTTGAAAAATGAAGAAAATAGTCATTTTATGAAGAGCTTATATGAATCATGCATTTATCATATGGATCAGGTTGAAAAAATAATATAAAATTATGTAATAATATCTATGCACACATATGTTAAATATATAATCCATTCAGACTAGCAGAAGGCATCTACTTACTTTCTTATGACTTCTAAGCACTGAAGGCGTAACAAATGCCTTATTGCACAGCTCGCATCTGTATTTCTTATGCCTCTCATGGACCACCTGGACGTGCACATTTAATGTATCCTTCCTTTTAAAGGTGGCGTCACAATGAGGACACTTGAAAGTTCTCTCGCCTTAGGAACAAAAAGCCCCATAAGAGAAACATCAGATATAACAGCAGGATCCCTGAGACCTCTGTCATGTACACCAGATCTAGTGCTGTCTCCTCCAAAAAAAAAAAAAAAAAAAAAATCAGCTTTGCAGCTCTAACAACTTATCACAAGGATAAAAACCAACCTGTTGCCTCAAATTCCAGTTCCATATTTGCTAATTCACTGTGTGGCCAGGGGAAAGGTATTTAACTATCTTCCATTCTCAGTCTCAAATGCAGAGGTCGAATTTCCTAATCTTCTAACCGCCCTGTGAACATTTTCAGAGCATGTATTTCTAGGGCAAGGGCTAAGGGTTACCAGACTCTTGCAGTTACACAGGCCTGCATGAAGCAAGGTGCCTTTCCCCACCCCCTCCAATCCATCCCTGTCCTGTGCCTCCAGGGAAAGAGCTCAAGCTGAGGAGGGCAGGTGGTCAGGCACTCTCCTTCTGGAGAGGACTTTTCCCCAGCACTATCCAAGGGACCTGTACTGCAGACTCCTGACCCTGCCCTTGGGCTGCTGGGAGACAACAGGCTCTCACAGAAACCCTGCAGGGGCTGCCAGACCAGGGCAGGGGAAAGCAGTGTGGCTACCTCTGTTTTCCACCCTACAGCTTGAAACCCTGAGTACATGTGAGCATGTTCACCTTCTCATTTGACAGCCTAGGCCTGAGGGGAAAGTAACTCTAGAAACCATGATTAGGGATCTCACATTTCTATTTTAATTTTCATATAAATGTGATCTTTGTAGCTCTTAACACGTAACTCTTAACTTGGTGGTCGGCTTTAAGTACAATTTTAGTAATGAATGTGCACAATCCAAAGACAGTGTTTTATACAAGGCCCTTAAAAAATGCACGAAGTGCAAGACTATATGAATAAAATTAGTCTTCACAAGTATTTTCATTTTTCAGAGAATAATTAGATATTAGCATAGATTCACATATCACATGGACTAAGAGGCAAAATACAGAAAGAATTAATGCTTACAACTAAATAAGAAACTATCTCAATTTCAAACAATCTCTTCTAATATCCTTTCAAACCAGGAATAAATTTAGAAATGTGGAGATCCTCTTATTTCCTCTTTCCAAATTGAAGAAACGGGGGGCCAGCGCTGTGGCCCAGCGGGTTAATGCCCTGGCCTGAAGCACCGGCATCTCATATGGGTGCCAGTTCGAGAACCAGTTGCTCCACTTCTGATCCAGTTCTCTGCTATGGCCTACGAAATCAGGAGAAGATGGCCCAGGTCCTTGGGCCCCTGACCTATATGGAAGACCCAGAAGAAGCTTCTGGCTCCTGGCTTCGGATCGGCGCAGCTCCGGCCGTTGTGGCCATCTGGGGAGTAAATCGACAGATGGAAGACCTCTCTCTCTCTCTCTCTCTCTCTCTCTCTCTGCCTCTCTTCTCTCTGTGTAAATCTGACTTTCAAGTAAAATAAATAAATCTTAAAAAAAAAAGAACAAATTGAAAGACGGGAAGAAGTGGAAGAAGTAAGGGACAGACAGACAGATGGAGGAAAAGAGAGGAGAGAGAAAAATGGAAAGAACAACTACTTTTCCTTCATCGTTTCTAGCAGAATTATGGCTCTGATTAAAGTCTCTGAGAGGACTATTGACATTTCACATCTGCAACAAAGTCACATTAAAACCACGCATGAGCTGTGTGAATTCTGAGAGCCTTGCTTACATTTTGCTTTTGTGTATTTTTATTGCAAGGTATTATTCTTATAATCTACTTTGTCTTTATATGTGTGTTTGCGTGTACCTATAAATAGACAAGTGTAAACATTTTATTTGTACAAAGTATATAATCAGTGAAAACATATGGGAAGTCATCAATTGATATAGGATGGTAATTATTAATAATAGCAAATCTATTCAGGCACTGCAAAATACTTTGTTTAAAAAAACTGAGATTGCTCTTATTAAAATTTTTCATTAGATAAAGTGAACCAAAATGTTGGACAAAGGAAACAATCTTCATCATACTACCCAAAGGAAATCTGTATAATTTTTTATTTATTTTAACTTCAGATTTTATATTTTATATAAATAAAAATTAAATTTTGATGGGAGGTCTTCATAAATTTTTCTATCTTAAGTTAATCAAAGTTTGCTCCCAAGTTAATATCTAGAATGTGGCCAGCAATCTGCCTTTTGCTTCTTAGTATGTTAGAAAAACAATAATTTCCCAAAAAAATTATTACAAGTTATTCTTTACATTTTGAAATATAGTGCTGATACATTTCTAATAAAAGCTTTCATCTTCTGAAGTTACACAAGTATTAATTTTTCACATTGTATAAGATCTATTATTTTATCCTATCTTTTTTTGCCAAATTTGATTTTCCTATATTTCTCTTAATGAGTAATTTATTTATTTGAAAGTCAGAGTTATACAGAGAGAGAGAGAGAGCAAGAGAGCGAGTGAGAAAAAAAGAGAAAAAGAACTTCCATCTTCTGGTTTACTGCCTAGATAGCCTCAATGGCTAGCATGGACCAGGCTGAAGCTACGAGATAGCAGCTTCATTCGGGTCTCCCTTGTGGGTAGTTGGGGCCCAAAAACTTGGGCCATCCTCTGCTGCTTTTCCCAGGCCATTAGCAAAAACTGGATAGGAAGTGGAGCAGCTACAACATGAACTGGCACCCATATGGGATGCCAGCACTGCAGGTGGCAGCTTTAACTCACTGGGCCACATCGCCAGTCCCTGATTTTCCCGTCCTTTTCACTCCCTGGCTATCACTGATAGCTAACTTTACCTTCAATAACTCATTTACTCACTCAATTATTAAATTTGATTTCCTGGACAGATGTCATGACAAAGCCTCTAATTAACATCCTGATCAACATTAAAAACATGATACCTAGCACAATCTACATACAATCACTTCCATCTTTTTTCTTAAGTTGATGAGAACAAATAAGCTGAAATCAAAAGTATTAGATTCCTTCTGTTAAAAAATATGCCTTGGTCTGGCGCTGTGGCGTAGTGGGTAAAGCCACAGCCTGCAGTGCTGGAATCCAATATGGACACCGGTTCAAGTCCCTGCTGTTCCACTTCAAGCCAGCTCTCTGCTATGGCCTGGGAAAGCAGTAGAAGTTGGCCCAAGTGCTTGGGACCCTGCACCCATGGGGGAGACCAGAGGAAGCTCTGGCTCCTGGTTTCAGATATGCGCAGCTCCGGCCATCTGAGGAGCGAACCTAGTGGATGGAAGATGTTTCTCTCTCTCTCTCTCTCTCTCTCTCTCTCTCATTACAAATTAAATTTCACCTTTCCAAAGAAAAGCCTCCTGAACATCAGACCAAACTTAGTCATACAAATCACAATATAAAGGAAGTTCATATGTCTAAATTCCTATTCAAAAATCCACTAATTTCTTAAGAGCTATTTTTCCTAATGTAAATAATACCAAAATAGAATGAAAATTTCTGTTGTTGCAAAACATATTCTGTGTCTTAAATACGGTTGCTCTCCACAGGAAAATGGAAAGTTGTGCTAACAACGCCTCCAGGACTGTAAGGTGAGTGCAGATGGCAGGAGAGCACAGCACTATCTTCCTCTACAGGAAGCAGACTGCTTTCATCTTCATCATTGCCACTCAGTACTTATTAAAAATGTAATATCTTCCTTATTTTGTATTTTAGACATTTTCACTTGACTAGAGACAATTTCTTGTGAGATACTGCTCTGTCCAGCCAACTGTCAAGCTTGATTAATGGTTCTGCTTTCTTTGGAAATATTAAAGGTTTTTAAGCAGCAGTAGAACTTTGTGTTTAGAGAATTCTTTACTGATTAAGCAACTCAAAAGGAATGGATGAAACACAATTCCTTCTTTAACATGGATGCAGTAGTGTAGTAAGTCTCTGGTTACTTCAGCATCTGAGCAGAGAACTCACTTGATGACTCAGCATGCCAATAACATTTTCTTTTTCACAATAAAGTGATGTTCTTCAGTGATGTGACTATAAATTCTACTTAAAAGGGAGAAGGGGCTGGCATTGTGGTGCAGCGGGTAAAGTGGCCACCTGCAATGCTGGCATCCCATACGGGCGCTGATTCAAGATCTGCTACACCTCTTCTGATCCAGATCTTTGCTAAATGGCTTAGGAAAGCAATGGAAGATTGCCCAAGTCCTTGGGCCCCTGCACCTACGTGGGAGACCTGGAGGAAGCTCCTGGCTCCTGGCTTTGGATTGGCACAGCTTTGGCTGTTGCGGCCAATTGGGGAGTGAACCAGTGGATGGAAGACCTCTCACTCTCTCTGTTTCTCCTTCTCTCTGTAATTCTGACTTTCAAATAAATAAATAAATCTTTAAAAAAAATAAAATAAAAGGGGAAAGAAGCTCTCGGTGTAACTGGTAGACTGTCATGTGTGCTTATGTAAAACTTAGTCTAAAAGAAAAACATTCCCCTCCTGAAAGAAGTAAGAAATTAAAGGCAGAGTCGTGAGTTGGAAAGCAGCTGTCAGAGAACTGGATGCTAGGCAGCAGCACTGACATGCCCTGTGGAAGTCTCTGGGCTTCTCTGAGTCTCAATGTTTTCAATTCCTCTCAAATTAAAGCATAAAATTAGATATCCTTCCCAACTCTAAAGGTTTGTGAGTAAAATTATGCCAGAGAGCTTCAAGTTTTAAAGTGTCAAACATGTTTCCTTGGCAATGCACTTAAAAGAAAACAAGAATATCTGTTTTAAAACAAAGTTCAAAGATACCTTTTAATTATAGTTAATATTTTAAATAAAACTCATAAATAATGGGAATAAATGACATAGAATGAAATGCCTCAAAATGAGTAAGCTTACTGTGGAAAAATGAAAAGCTAAAGCAAGAAAAGTTGAAAGGCAGAATTAGCAGTCATTTTTTATGTTTAAAAGCAGACTATATAACCACTTTTAGATATACTTCTTGGATGCCTACACTGTCAAGCATTTTTAAGAACAAAGTGTGATATTCCTTTTTGTTTCAACTACCTGAACTGGGACTTACTGTTGTGTATTAGCAGGTGTCTCTGCAAGGAAAATGGAGTCCGGAACAAAGCTTTACATTCTTCACATTGGAACGGTCTCTCCTCAGAGTGAGTCTGCAAAGACAGTGTGAGAGAGAGGAATTAGAATCAGCTCAACATTGCAATAACTGGAACTCAGAATCATGATGCCGAAGAGCTAAAGGGGGCAAGAGTGGCATTATGTGCAGTGGTTAAAACATCGCTTCAGATGCCTAGGGCAGAGTCCTGGCTCCACATATGCTTTGAGGTTCCTGCTAATGTTCAACCTGGGAGGCAACGGGTGATGGCTCCAGTAGCTTGGTTCCTGTCATCCATATGGGACGCCTAAATTGAGTTCTGGAGTCCTAACTTTGACCTGACCCAGTTCCAGCCATTTGTGGGTGTTTAGGGAATGAACCAGCAAATATGAGATCTCTATCTCTATCTCAGTCTCTCTCTGTGACTTTCAAGTAAAAGAAACTGTGTTTTTTTTTTTTTTTCAAAAAAAGATAAAGAACGGTGGATAGTCAATATCTTTGCTTCCTCTGCTGACATCCTACCACAACTGTAATAACAAATATTCTGCATTCACAGGAGAAAAATCATTGTGTTGTCAAACTATCACATTACTTAAATGTTTGATAAATAGCATAGGAAATTGTTCCTATTATCTCAAAATGCTGATCTGAAAACACACTGAAAATTTTCCAGACCTGGTTGGCAGTGTAACTTCTCTAAAGACCAGTCTTCTGCTATCACTGGCCAGGCTTGACTTATTCTGGTACAGAAGTTGCAACACAGACAAAGACAGTTAAAAGAATCAACTTTACTAATACCAAATAATATTTACCCTGGGTGCTGCTTTTCCCCTAAATTACGAGAGAATATTTACTCATGCTATAAATTAACCTTAGAAAACATTCATTAAGTACTTAATTTATGTCAAATGTTATACTTTACATGAAGTATTCCACTTAATTCCATCAGTAAGTAACTAATGAGCTAAATATTATCACTGTCCCATTTTACAGAGTCTGAAAAAGTTCCAGTGACTTGACAAAAATAAACAGTCACAGCAAGCACTATTGAACACTATGGTACATAACAAATAAAAATATCTTGATAATAAGAAACAGTAGAATACCACAGCTGGATCTAAAAACCAAAATCAAAACAATAAAACAAAATACAACGTAAAAAGCTTATTCAATTCACCTTTTTCCTTAGACATCCATATAAAACCATTTGGTGCCAATCAGTGAATCCTATTCTACCATGGATGTCAAGATAATAAGGATCATAAACACAAAGAAAAAATAACTAAAAGTGGACTATGCTCTCCTAATCCAATATAACAAATCACAGCTGATGAGTTTTTATGATATATGTGGTGTAAAGATAAAGGGAATAATTTAAAAGTAAGTCAGTTTACTCATAGCATACTGACTTGCATATATTCATAATTAAATAGACATTACAATATTCAAGGAACAAGCACTATCTATTCACATAATGTTGGTGAGAAAGGGATTATCATGCTTCCTTTCAATTGTGAAAACCATAGAGAAAGGATGGATGGAATAAACATGTAAAGGCCAGGCAAAAGTATTCAAAAGCATTATTAGTCACAGAAATTAAGATGATAGCACAGAACACATAAATCAATAAACCAGAAAAAGTAGATTTCTTTCACCAGATAAAATATATTGTAATATAGGAAAATATGTCATTGCAAACTGGTAAGAGAAGACAGAAAGTATAATATACAGTAGTGAAGCAATGGTCTAAATATTAAAAAAAAATACAGTTTGCTTTATTACTCACCTCTTACTGCAGAAAAATGCCACATAAATACAGATCTTTTTTAAAAACTGAAGACTTAAAACCCTCAATGTACTACAAGAAAACATGAGTGAATTTTTAAATAATTTTTGAGTGAGGGAAAGCTTTGTAAGCATGGCAGGAAACCAGATATTCAGATAACACAGATAAATTTAAAACAGCAAACCAAAATTTCTTGGTGACAAATATTAGTAAGAAAGGAAAAGAACTCTATTAGAAAATGGTGGAAAATAACTCTCCATCAGTCTTCCTAAAATTTCATTCATCATATCTATGTCGTGTTCTTCCTGTCACTAAATGTTAGTCCTGTTTAGAAGCTGGGATTTGTCACCGAACAAGACAGACAAAGTCCCTGCTACCATGGAGCAATTATACCAGCAAGGAGAGAACAATTAACACATGGCCAGATCTGCACCATATCAGATAGGAACATATGCTAGGGAGTCCAAAAACCAGTTTTCAGAGAACGGGGTAGCCATTAAATAGGTATTCAAAGAAAGTCTATCTGACAGGTGACCTCTGAGAGAAGACCAGACAGATATGAAAGAGCAAAGGCAAATATTAGGATGACACTGAAAGGAAATGCCATGGAAGTGAGTGTGGTTAGAGCCAGCCATGAGGTACAGAGAAAGAAATGGAGAAATGGGGTCAGAGAAAAGGGAGACATGAAGAAGGAAAAGCAAATCATGACTGGCAAGGTTGACCGCAACAGGAATTATGTCTTTTACTCTGACAGATGGAAAAATCTCTGAAGGTTTCTGGGCAGGAGACTGGCATGACTCACCTGACATTCAACAAGACGCCCTGATGGCCACGTGTATAACAGGTTGTGATGGACAACAGAAACCAGAGAAATGATAGCAATAAACAAAGTGAGAAGTGATGAAGGCTTAGGCCAGGGTGAAAGCCACAGACATGAAGAAACATAAGTTTACATAAAGTACTAATATTTAAAGCCATGAATATAATGAAAGAAGGAAAAATTTAAAACAACAATACAACCTGTGATCCACCAGATTGCCAGAAATAAAGTAAATGGACATCATTCAGGGTTGATGAAAAGTAAGAACAATTACTAGAAGCAGAGAGAGAGGTGTAAGGAACAGAGGAAGTTGGGATAAAAAAGAAACAGGGGAAGCTGGGTGTGGTTAATTATGACAAACATATTAAGATAAGATGTTAATAATAGGTGAAGCTGGGGTGTGGTTTATAGATTGTGACAAATATATCCTACTAATATAAGATGTTAACATTTGGAAAGCTGGGTGTGGGGTTTATGGGGAAATTTTTGTTTTGTAAACTTAAGGACATCTCATATATTACATGGGAATGGAAAATTTCTGAGTTCTGATGTGGCTGTATGTACCAAAATAAAAAAATGTGCATATTCCTTGACTGACCAATTTCCTTGTAGACACACACTTGACCAGTTTTTGAACAAAGTTTTTTTCTTTTTTATAAAAAGGAAAATTTCTAAATGTCCAAAAAAGATAACTTGGTCAACTATAGTGGATATTATGATATACTTTTAAATATATTAATATATATATCTTTGAAGTGGAAAATGAGCCATAACATACTTTGAATGTCAAAAGCAGAATGAAAAACATTATGTACAGAATGCCATTTAAGCTCTCTACACATCCTGAGGTAGAGTAGAATCAAGGAGGTGATTTACGAAACACAGAGAGGGACTTTCATAAGAAAGCGGAGAATGATATTTGACACAATGCTTGTTTTCTTATTCACACATTTCTTTGATGTTTAAATTTTCTACAAGGAGTAAATAACATTATAAAAGGAAAAAAATTTTAGAGCACCAAGACTGGAACACAGCATTATTTTAATCTCCAAAAGGTACTATATTTCACTCTCATTCTGTTTCTTTTTCCAAATCTAGAATTTAAAAAATTGGAAATGACTTAGTAGTTTAATTATGAATTAACTTGGGACAGCATATTGCCGTTCAACTATGTTAAGCAAAAGCTATAACATCTGGATATTGGTATCATATTTTCAAAATATCAGTATCATGTTTTAAGAAGTAAGCTATTAGTGCATAGCCAGTTGAATAAATAGTTTTATCAAAAAAGATTCCAACACCACCATCTGGGTTGGGATGACATGAATTGTGAATTTTTTTTAAGTTTCATTTACTTACTTACTTGAAAGCCAGAGCAAGAGATAGAGACAGAGAGAGAAAGGAGAGAGCGCACTTTCATTTACTGGCTCACTCCCCAAATGGTCACAATGGCCAGGGCTGGGACAGGCAGAACAGGATGCCAGGAACTCCTTCCTGGTCTCCCACATGGAGGAAGGGCCCAAGTTCTTGGGCCAACATCTGCTGCTTTCCAAGGTGTGTCAGCATTAGCAATGAGCTGGATTGGAAGAAGTGCAATTTGCACTCAAACCAGAGCTCCAAAATGGGACATGGCATCCTAAACCGCAGCTTAATTCACTGTGCCATGTTGCTGTCCCTGACTTAATGAAAATCTTAGCAAAGAATCTACATATTCAATAGACAAAAGACCCTAAAAGGCTGTGTTATGTAAGGAAGGTGCATATCATGGACAGTGGATTTCTGTGTCCAAGATACAATATATTTTATAAGTACCAGATTAAATGAAGCTTTTGAAAAGGTGTCTTATCCTTCCATTGTTCAAATGTAATCAATGGCAAACTAGTCACTCATTTATTAATCGAGTAATCTTTGTGCTATAGAACATTTCCTGATTTAAATGCCAAGTCCATGGACAAGTACTAAGAAATATATCTCATATGCCAAGTCTTTTTATGCATTAAGTCTCATTACTGTCTCATTACTGTCGCAGATATAGAAAACACACAAGAAAAGTTATTACATCAGAACATCTATTAAAATGTCTCAAAAATGATGCAGAAAGTTTTGGCATAATGAACAATAATTATCAAGTTGATACATTTCTAGCCACATTGATCAAATATTACTTACAAGAGAACAGAATAAAATTTTCAATAGGATCACTCATAATCCAAAATTATAACCCTGACTAGTCGGAATAGACATCACTCTATAGTAACAGGATTTACTAGTAATGATATTTTTTCCTTTGGATTCTGTGAAAGCAAGAAAGATAAAAAATTACAAGAAATAACTAAAAAAAGCAAATCTGGGGGCCACCTTTGTGGCATAGTATGCTAAGCCTCTGCCTGAGGCACCTGCATCTTATGGGCACTGGTTCACATCCTAGCTGCTCCTCTTCCAATCCAGCTCACTGCTTAATGGCCTGAGAAAGCAGTGGAAGATGGCTTGGGTCCATGCTTGGGCCCCTGCATCAATGTGAAAGATCCAGAAGAAGCTCCTGGCTCTCAGTTCCGAATCGGCCCAGCTCTGGCTGTTACGGCCATTTGGGGAGTGAACCAGTCAATGGAAGACCTTTCTGTCTGTCTGTAACTCTACCTCTCAAATAAAATAAATAATTTTTTAACAGGCAGAGTTAAACAGTGAGAGAAAGAGAGAGACAGAGAGAAAGGTCTTCCTTTTTCTGTTGGTTCACCCCGTAAATGGCTGCCATGGTCAGCGCGTTGTGGCTGGCGCGCTGTGCCGATCCGAAGCCAGGAGCCAGGTGCTTCCTCCTAGTCTCCCATGCAGGTGCAGGGCCCAAGCACTTGGGCCATCCTCCACTGCCTTCCCAGGCCACAGCAGAGGGCAGACTGGAAGAAGAGCAACCGGGACATAATCCGGTGCCCCAACTGGGACTAGAACCCGGGGTGCTGGTGCCACAGGCAGAGGATTAGCCAAGTCAGCCGCAGCGCTGGCCTAAATAAATAATTTTTTAAAAAAAGAAGAAAAAAAATTGGGGGAAAATGTTTGAGATGTTTTTCAGAACTATTATTTTTTTAAAAAAAAATATTTACTTGCAGATAGAGGAGAGACAGACAGAGAAAAATCTTCCATCTACTGGCTCACTCCCCAAACGGCTGTAACAGCCAGGACAGGGCCAGGCTGAAGCCAGGAGCCAAAAGCTTCCTCTTGGCTCCCACAAAGGTGCCAGGGGCGCAAGCACCTGAGCCATCTTCTGTTGCCTTCACGGGTGCACTAGTAGGCATCTGGATCAGAAGTTGAGTGAACAAGTGCCCACAGGGGAATGCCAGCATAGCAGGTGGCATCTAACCCGCTATGCCAGGAAGCATCCCCAGAACTAATCTTTTCTTAAAAAAGTTTTGTGGGGCTGGTATTGTGGTTAATATGTTTCTTGAAACATTATGTCTCAGAAAATTGGTTCATGTCATGGAAGATCTGCTTTGGACCGAGCTTCTTGCTAATACACTTGGAAAGGCAGTGTAGGACGGCCCAAGCTTTTAGGACCCTGCCACCCGCATGGAGTTCCAGGCTTCTGAATTTGGCCTGGCCAAGACTTGACTTTTGTGGCCATTTAGAGAGTGAACCATAGGTGAAAAGATTTCTTTCTGCCTCTCTTCTCTGACACTCTGCCTTTTCAAATGAAATAAAAATAAAATGAATCTTTAAACGAAAATTTTGTTATGGAAAATTCAAATCTGCATATCAAAAATACATTAATGTCACATTGGACTATACAGTAAACTTAAAGCTACATAAAATGTGTGGTATCTGGCTGTCTACAAGGTGTGTGGATTGAAACTTTACTTTCAGATTTGTAACTGGTTTCTTAAAAAGGCTTCTTCCTCACAAAAATAAACTGCAATGAAGAGATACTGACAAATACAGTCCCTTTTAGCTTCAGTACACTGATGAGTAGCTTATGCTACATGACTAAGTGAAGACTAGAACATTTATGAGATTATCAAGTCTAACCTTTCCACTGCTTGCAAGTCACAACTCCATTAGCACAAAGCCAGGAACCAATGAAGCCAACTACTGAGTTCCCATACCCTAAAATATGCCCTAATCAGAGCAAAGGGAATTTGCTAAGAGGTACCCCAGATGTTCAGAAGAACCCAGGGAAGGTAGCAATACAGATTCCTGCTCAAGCAGTTTTCTCTTCTACAACACTGCTAAAAATGGTATCTTTTATCTCAGATGAAGAGCATACTTCTAAAAAACACTGCTTTGAACAAGCACCTCACCTAGTGGGCTGGCTGATCTGACCATTAGCTAGGTTCTGCATATTGACAATGATCACTATTTACTACTACTAACTCAGAGCCACACAGAACAAGTTCATTTTCTCTTCCACAACGTTCTTTTAACAAGTAGCAACAGCAACCCTGTCACTTCACAGAATTGTCAAGATAACAGACACCTGCAGCTTTACTCCTGAAGGTACACAAGTTAACTTCAAAAAGTTTGTGGAGAATGGAATCACAATAACTTTCTTTTGGTACAAAAAATTTTTTACACACAAGCATAGGAGGGATTGTCAAAAATTTCATGGGAAATGAATATTTTTAAAACCTACACATGGATTCCAGTAAAGTTTTGCACCAAAACAAACTTACTTCAAGTTTTCACACGTAGGAGTAGTTAGCAGATTTTTCTGCATAAAGATAGGCACTGTGATTCTCCCCTACTGAACAAATTTTCTTCTAGGCAGGATGGCCAAATATACTGATAATTTTTCATTGAGATTTGTGTGCCACTCATAGAGAAACAAGCACAGATTCCTCAAGTAAAAACAAATAATGAAACGGTTTTCATCTTATCAAAAAAATCATATTATCTAAACATTAATACCTGATCTTGATGAGGAAATAGCTTTATATATTAAAATCTAACATTTTTACAGATGCAAAGATGATAATAGAATTTCTAACAATAGGTGAATACTAGGCTATGGGGAAGAGAGAGAGAGAGAGAATACTGAAGTGTGTATGTGTATGTATATGTTAGCCACCACCCAATGATCTTCAGTGTCAACACTGCCAGAGGATATACTGTTAATCATAAAAATTAAGCCATTTTTCAAGATAAATGCAGTTGTAAACTGAAATAAAGCAATCAGTTTAGATCACTTTCTAACTTTAAATATAAAACATCCAAGATGGAGTATTAGGTGAAATCCTATTTTCTCCTGCAAATACTGCACTTTAGCATATTTTAATTACAATATTCAGTCCCCACATGAACATTTCTAATTTAAATTGGTTCAGGTTTGTGAAATTTTCTGGTATGGTACAGATTGTGATGTAAGTAACAAGAGTATCTCTTATCCAAATGTGTGTTAATTTTCCATTTAATTTAACTGACTTCTAAAATTATATTTCCTACTCACTAAGATTGCAGCCTCATTTAAAATTCACTCCGATTTGCGTGTTGAAGTTTCATCCTAGCGCACTTTTTGCCCTCACGCAAAATTACTCTCATCTGCTATGATACTTGAGGCATACTCTTTAAAGTTTTCATCTTTGCTTACTAGGACAAGCCCTTCCCACATCTTCTGGATCTTGGTATCCTATCTAAGATGTTCCCCAGTCTTCTTTCATGCAATCATCTAATTAAAACTGTGGGGTAAGAAGTGAGTCCACCACGTTTGGTAGCATTTTTAATACACGATATTGATTTCCAGGAAGATAAAAAAAGAAGCCAAGGTTGAAAATTTATTAATTTATCTAAAGCATCATGTAAAAGAAATTTGAAAAAGAGAAACTATAAGAGTCCTTGTTCAACCAATATTAAAATACCCTATATACTGTAATTTCTAAGACAACTTGATATTGCAAGAAAACAGAGATTATGTGGAGCAGAAGATCATCCAAAAATAGACTTTAATAGAATATCAGGGGGTCCTATGATGGCAGTAGAGCAACAGGCTGATCCGAGTCATGAGGTGCAAAATAGATAGCTAAAAAGGAGAGAAAATACATGCTGGAGATAAAGCCATGGGAAATCTGTACCAGGAGAGCAACAGAGACTGGGAAGGTCCATGCTGAAAGAATAAATAAGAATGGGAAGCAAGTGGCAGAGGCTTGGACCAGGGAGGTTGGCACCAGCCCCCAGCGGACAAGGTGAGATTGGAAATAGTGGGTCCATGGAGCTGCAAACAGCAGCAGGAGGGAAAGCTTGGAGAACTGTTTTTGTAGTTCCATGTGGGAAAAAAGAGAAGGTATAGAGAAACAGCAGAGAGGTCTGGCACACCCCTCTCCACTTCCCTCCTCCCCCAGGACCTGCAGCCAGCTGAGAGAAGCCATTTTGTTTGTTTACATATTTGAATGTGGGCAGGTGACTGTCCCCTTTGCCTTCTGTGCACATGCCCATAAATACCACACCCCCAACCACCTCACCACACCCCCAACCCAAGAAAGGGGACCACAAAATTTCAGAATAATCTCTTCCATACCACACAAAGCAATACAAAAAGGAGAAGTCCTGAATATTGAAAACTCAAGCCTGCTCCATCCACCATTGAGAAGAGAGCCAGGATGCAGGAGGCAAGGCTCCTGCTTCCACTTGCAATGCACTGCAGCTCATAATGGAAAGAAACCTCACCACAAGAAAATCTCCACAGCTTAGAGGTATAGCTCATTACGAAGGACAATATAACCCTGATCACAACAGAGACTAACACTGGAGCATCCTGCAACTGTGAGGAAAAGGGTGGGTTACACCAACAGAAGTGAACAACTTCCTCTAAACAAACAAAAAAAAAAAAACAGAGAGAAGATACAAAACCCCATGGGGGCCTTATATTAGATACCTGCTCCATCATGGAATACTGAACAGAGCACCCAGGCCACATCCAACACAGACCACTTAGAACTCACTGAAAGTATAGACATCCCACTAAATCACAAAGACACAAATTAAAGAGAAAAGCAACCAGACCAAAAAAAAAAAAAAAAAAAAAAAAAGAAAAAAGAAAGAAAAGAAAAGAAAAAGAAAAAATACACAAATTGCAGAAAAACAAAAAATCCTAAACAAGAATAAGGAAGACACTGTGAGCCCCCTAAAGGAACACTACAACTCTTCAATAATCGAAAGTGAAGATGAAGAGATCGAGGATATACTGGAAATGGAATTTAGAAAATTAATCATCAGATTACCCAGAGGCAATCAGCAGCAAATTCATGATCTAAATGAAAAGTACTCCCAAGAAATTGAGATATTAAAGAGAAGTTAGAATTAAACACTAGAAGTAAATAATTCAATAGATCAAATAAAAAATGCAGTGGAAATCCTAACAATAGATAGGTGATACAGAAGAAAGAATATCAGAACTAGAAGACAAATTTCTGGAAACATTAGTCAGACCAAAAAAAAATAAATAAAGAAATTAGAAAACTAAAAAATCTGTTGGAAATATAAAAGATAATGTCAAACGACCCAACATATGGATCCTTGGAATTCCAGCAGGCATGGAAAGAGAGAAAGGATTAGAAGGCCTTCTTAAGGAAATAATAACAGAACATTTCCCCAAGCTGGAGAAAGAGAGACATCCAAGTAGAGGAAGTCACAGAACTCCCAATAGACACTACCAGAAAAGATCTTCACTACAACACATGATAGTAAAGTTCTCCACAGTAAAACATAAAGAAAAGATCTTAAAATGTGCACAAGAGAAATGCCAGATCACATTCAGAGGAAACCCAATTAGATTCACTGCAGACTTCTCAACATAAATCCTACAGGCAAGGAGAAAATGGCAAGATATAATCCAAGTCCTAAGACAAAAAGACTGTCAACCAAGAATACTATAACCTGCAAAGCTCTCATTTATGAATGAAGGAAAAATAAATATCTCCCACAACAAATAGAACTTGAAACAGTTTGTAACTACCTGCCCAGCCCTAGAAAAGATGCTCAAGGAAGTGCTACACAGAGATACACAGAAACAGGAACACTACCACAAAAGAAGGTGATCACATCAAATGACCAGTAAAAGTTTAAAGGAAACCCAAAGTGAAAAATCAGGACTATTAACTGAAATATGGCAGGGCAAAGTAGGTAATAAACAATAGTGACCCTGATTGTAAATGGTCAAAACTCTCCAGTTAAAAGACACAGACTGGCTGAATGGATTAAAAAAGAAAACTCATCTTTTTTTCTGCCTACAAGAAACTCATCTCACCAACAAAGATGCATACACACTGAAAGTGAAAGGATGGAAAAAGATATTCCATGATAATAGAAACCAAAGTAAACTGGTGTAGCCATCCTAATACCAGACAAATTAGATATTAACACAAAAACTATTAAAAGAGACAAAGAAGGACACTATATAATGATTAAAGGAGCAATTCAACAGGGAGATGTGACTATTATAAATGTATATGCAGCTAATTGCAGGGCACCTAGCTATTTAAAAGAAATGTTAAAGGATTTAAAGGGAGATATAGACTCAAGTACAAAAATAATGGGGGACTCCAATACCCCATTTTCAGCAATGGACAGATCAACTAGACAAAATCAACAAGGAAAAAACAGAGTTAATCGACAATATAGACCAAATATAACTAACAGGGATCTACAGAGCTTTCTACCCTACAGCCACAGAATACACATTCTTCTCACCAGCACATGGATCTTACTCTGAGATTGACCACATGCTAGGCCATAAAGCAAGTCTCAGCAAATTCAAAAAAAATGAAATCATACCATGCATCTTCTTGGACCACAATGCAATGAAGCTGGAAATCAGCAACTCTGGAATCTCTAAAACATATGCAAACACAAGGAGAATGAACAACATGCTCCTGAATGAACAGTGGGTCATACAAGAAATTAAAAAGAAATAAAAAAAATTTCTAGAAACAAATGAAGACAACAAGTCATCAAATCAAAACTTATGATATACAGGAAAAGCACTGTTAAGAGGAAGGTTTATAGCAATTGGTGCCTACATCAAGAAATTGGAAAGGCACCAAATAAATGAGCTATCAATACATCTAAAGGATCTAGGAAAAACAATAGTAAATCAACTCTAAAACTAGTAGGAGAAAAGAAATAATTAAAATTGGAAAAGAAATCAACAAAACTGAACACTCTCCCAAAAAAAAAAAAAAAAAAAAAAGATCAGCAAAACAAAGACCAGGTTTTCTGAAAAAATATACAAAATTAAAACACCATTGGCCCAACTAACCAAAACAAGAAGAGAGAAGACCCAAATCAATAAAATCAGAGATGAAAAAGGAAACATAACAACAGACATCAGAAATAAAAAGAATCAACAGATTACTACAAAGAGCTGTATGCCAACAAACTGGAAAACCTAGAAGAAATGGATAGATTCCTGGAAACATACAACTTACCTAAATTGAGCCATGAAGACACAGAAAAACCTAAACAGACCCATTCCCAAAATGGAAATTCAATCAGTAATAAAGAACCTCCCCACAAAGAAAAGCCCAGAATCAGATGGCTTCACTGTTGAATTCTACCAGAAATTTAAAGAAAAACTAACTGCAATTCTTCTCAAGTAATTCAAGTAATTAAAAACAGTTGAAAGACAGGGAAAAATCCCAAATTCATTCTACAAAGACCACATCACCTTAATTCCTACATCCAGAAAAGACACAACAGTGAAACAGAACTACAGACCAATCTCCCTGATGAACATAGACACAAAAATGCTCCAAAAAAATCTGGCCAATCAAATCCAACACATCAGAAAGATCATTCACTTGGACCAAGTCTGATTTATCCCTGGTATGAAGGAATGTTTCAACAGTCCAAAAGCAAACTATCTAATACATCATATTAACAAACTGAGGAATAAAAACCATATTATCATCTCGATAGATGCAGAGAAAGCATTTGATAAAATACAACACTCTTTCATGATGGAAACTATAAGCAAATTGGATATAGCAAGAACATTTCTCAATGCAATCAAGGCAATTTATGACAAACCCATGGCCAGTATCCTATTGAATGGGGAAAAATTAGAAGCATTCCCACTGAGATCTAAAACCAGAAAAGGATGCCCACTCTCAACATCGTTATTCAATACAGTCCTGACGAAAGAGCTAAAATCAATCCCTGGAGCAAGGATAGTCTCTTCAACAAATGGTGTGGGGGAAATTGGATTTTCACATGCAGGAGTATGAAGCAGGACCCCTACCTTAGAGCTTCCCCAAAAACCCACTCAAAATGGATTAAAGATCTAAATCTACTACCTAATGTCATCAAATTATTAGAGAACATTGGGGAACCCCTGAAAGATATTGGTACAGGCTAAGAGTTCTTGGAAAATACCCGAGGAGCTCAGGCAATCAAAGCCAAAATTAACAACTGGGATTACATCAAATTGAGAAGCTTCTGTACTGCAAAAGAAATACTCAGGAAAGTGAAGAGACAACTGACAGAATGGGAGAAATTATTTGCAAACTATCCAATTGACAAAGGATTAATAACAAGAATCTATAAAGAGTTCAAGAAACTCAACAACAACAAACCAAACAACCTAGTCAAAAAAATGGGCAAAGGAACTGAACAGACATTTATCAAGGGAGGAAATTCAAATGGCCAATAGACACATCAAACAATGCTCAGGATCCTTAGCCATCAGGGAAATGCAAATCAAAACGAAAATAAGGTTTCACCTCACCCCAGTTAGAATGGCTTTCATATAGAAATCAATAAACAACAAATGCTGGTGAGGATGTTGGAGAAAAGGTAACCTAATCCACTGTTGGTGGGAATGTAAACTGGTAAAACCACTATGGAAGACAGCATGGATATACCTAAGAAATCTGAATATAGACCTACCATAAGAGCCAGCCATCCCACTCCTGAGAATTTAACCAAGGGAAATGAAATCAGTATATGAAAGAATTATCTGCACTCTCATATTTATTGCAGTTCATTTCACCATAGCCAAGACATGGAATCAACCTAAATGCTGTCAACCAAATAGCAGATAAAGAATTTGTGGAATATGTACTTTACGGAATACTACACAGTGGTAAAAAAAAAATGAAATCCGGTCACTTGCAACAAAATGGATGAATCTGGAAAACATCATACTTAGCGAAATAAGCCATTCTGAAAGGAACAAATACCCTATGTTCCTCTGAGCTGTGATAATTAATAGAGCACCTAAAAGGCAATGTGTATAAGTGAAATTGACCATTTGAGAAGCAATGACTTGGACAGCCCTTATCTTGACTGTTGAGGAGCAGTTTTTTTTTTTCCTCTTTAATACTATTTCTTGAACTCTTTACTTAACATAGAGTTAATCATATGTGTATAAAGTCAAAAGAGGACAGATATCAGGGAAAATAAAAGTAGGAATAAGAGAGGGAGGAGGAAGTTTGTAACTATAAAGATGTATAGTTCTTCATACATTCCTACAAACTTACTTCTAAGGGTACACTTTAAAAACGTTTCATGGGAACCCAAATCCCATTAAGATATGTGGTAAAAATGTCATCTTATGTGTTGAAGTGATCATTTTAAGTGTTAGATTGATCATATAGATAGGATTAAGTATTTTTTTGACAGGCAGAGTCAGACAATGAGAGAGAGAGAGAGAGAGACAGAGAGAAAGGTCTTCCTTCCATAGGTTCACCCCCCAAATGGCCACTACGGCTGGGGCAGCATCGATCTGAAAGCAGGAGCCAGGTGCTTCCTCCTGGTCTCCCATGCGGGTGTAGGGCCCAAGCCCTTGGGTCATCCTTCACTGCCTTCCTGGGCCACAGCAGAGAGCTGGACTGGAAGAGGAGCAACAGAATCTGGTTCCCCAAGCAGGACTAGAACCTGGGGTGCTGGCACCACAGGTGGAGGATTAGCCAATTGAGCCGTACCGCCAGCCTAGGATTATGTATTAAAGGGATCATATAAATAAGATCAAGTGTCTGGTAATAATATATAGAATTAAAAAGGAGATATGTTCCAACATGGGAAGCAGTCCACACAGCAGACTCAGAATGACAATTGCTCTAAATAGCATTCTGTCCTCAGAATCAGCCCTTAAGGCATGTGGATCCGGCTGAAAAGCCCATGAGAGCATTTCAGGCATGGAAAGCCAAGGCACTGTGGCAAAAAAAAAAAATCCAACATGAAGGATCTCTGTGAGTGAGACCCCAGTGGAAAGAACTGCCATCTAAAAGGATGCACTTTTCTCTGAAGGAAGGAGAGAACTTCCACTTTGTTTATGGCCTTGTTTAAATAATGACAGATTCAAAAGGCTTCCATAGCCTTGGCAGCTCATGTTAAGAGCCTGAGGTGATCACTGGTGTCATACATAAGAGTGTTAATTGTTAAATTAACAACAGAAGTCACTGTGCACTTGCTTCCCATGCAGGACCTCTGTCCTCGGTGAATTCTACTATGAGAATTAACTGTAAAACTTGTTCTTTGTGTGTGTGTGTGCAAATTACTGAAATTTATACTTAGCATAGAGTTGGTCTTCTGTGTATAAAGTTAATTCAAAATGAATCTTAATGGAGAATGGGGCTGGGAATGGGAGAAGGAGGAGGAGGTGGGGTGGTGGTGAGTGGGCGGATATGGTGGGAAGAATCACTATATTCCTAATGCTGTACATTAAAGCTGCACTCATTAAATAAAAGATTTCTTTGGGGATAAAAAAAGAGACTATTAGAACTGAATTCACAGAGGGAGAGAGGGAGGGATGTCATTATATTTTTAGAATTGTATCTATGAACTATATTGAACCTGTTAAAAGCTGATTAAAAATTTTGAAAATTAAAAATATCTTAATGTAAAGTTCATTGTCAGGTTAGTATGAGATTTATGAATGCCACTATCTCTTCTCCTAACATTTCCCTCTAGTTTTAATTCTCAGGTTTGACATATACTTAGAGAGTAGGGAAGTATGTCATTAAAATGCAGTTATGGTCTCAAAGTGCCACTCTCCTTTTTGTTGCAAAGTGAAGTTTAGTGCTACAATTGCTGACTTTATCTACAAAATACATTGTGTTCCTGCTAACACTGCAAATTCCAAAGAGCAATGGACTGGTAACAGAACTCCATTCAGCATTAGAATTTTTAAGACAGTTCTGATGGCTGAATCTCTGCAACCTTTCCAAAGGTACCTCACTGGACAGCTTCACTAGGAAGTTGGGAGCTATGTAGCTCAGAAGGACTAAATGTATTGTAAACTCAGCTCATTAAGGGTGAATGGAAACTTCTGATTCAATAAAGGCAGTCAATGTCATCATGTTTATTAGGATGTTTTGAAGCCAGAAAATGCATTTAAAAGCACATTTTAAGAAGTCATAAGTCCCAATCTTTGCTTATCACAATTTAGTATAAATACTTTTGTACATCTTCTCTATGCATAATTAATTTAACTGTTACCATTTTAAGAAAATTAGACAAAGGTTCCTACTGCATCTCATGGTTCAAAATGATACAAAATGATATCAAAGTATTATGCACTTGGTGAATCTTCACATAATAAACAGAGAGAACTAAACATTGATTTTAATTTTATCACAGCAAGTTTACCAATATTCAATCAAAATAAGAATATGAAAGGAAGAGAGAGAAGGAAGAAAGGGGGGAATATGGGTAGGAGGGAGGTAGGGGAGGGAAGAAGCATTGTGTTCCCAAATCTGTATATATTAAATGCATGAAGCTGTATTCCTTAAACAAAATTCAAAAAATTTAAACATCCGTAAGTTTAATGGCTATCAAGACAAAACTTGATAGCCTTTCTTCTTCTTTTCAGAGTTATATTTTCTACTAAAGCTTAAATATAAAAATAATAATATCAGTAGTTTTATAAATCAATATCTTATTACAAAAATAAATTGATGGACTAAAATACTAACAACAACAACAAAAAGAAGTTAACTGGAGCCAATGTTATGGCACAGCAGGTAAAGGCTAAGGTACCCAGCTGCTCCACTTCAGATCCAGCTTTCTGCTAGTGTGTCTGGGAAAGCAGTGGAGCACAGTCCAAGTGCTTAGGCCCCTGCACCTATATGGGAGACCCCAAGGAGGCTCCAAGCTCCTAGTTTGGGCCTGGCCCAGCCTTGGTCATTGTGGCCATTTGGGGAGTCTCTCTTTCTGTCTCCCTCTCTCTGTAATCTGCCTTTCAAATAAATGAATAAATGTTTAAAAAAAAGTTAGCCGGCGCCGTGGCTCAATAGGCTAATCCTCCACCTTGCGGCGCCGGCACACTGGGTTCTAGTCCCGGTTGGGGCGCCGGATTCTGTCCCGGTTGCCCCTCTTCCAGGCCAGCTCTCTGCTATGGCCAGGGAGTGCAGTGGAGGATGGCCCAGGTGCTTGGGCCCTGCACCCCATGGGAGACCAGGAAAAGCACCTGGATCCTGGCTCCTGCCATCGGATCAGCGCGGTGCACCGGCTGCAGCGGCGGCCATTGGAGGGTGAACCAACGGCAAAGGAAGACCTTTCTCTCTCTGTCTCTCTCTCTCACTGTCCACTCTGCCTTCAAAAATTTAAAAAAAAAAAAAAAAAAGTTAACATAACTGTTAAGAACATGGATGAATATTTGCTAATCTTACAGTAACTAAGTTTTTTAAATAAAAATACAGGATTGGCATTTGGCACAGCAGTTTAAATCTTGCTTAGGACACCCACATCCCACATTGGAGTGTAGATGTGAGTCCCAACAACTCCACTTTCAAACCAGTTTCCCATTAATGCATCCCCAAAGAAAGCAGATGATGGCTCAAACACTTGGGAGCCTGCCACTCATGTGGGAGTCCCAGATGGAGTTCTGGGCTCCTGGCTTCAACCTAGTGCAACTGCGGATGTTGTGGGTACATGGGGAGTAAACCAGGTTATGGAAGTTCTCTCTCGGACTATCCCTTTCTGTCTCTCCTTCAAGTAAATAACATTAAGGATTTAAAAGAAAGAAAACACAAGCTATGAAGACTTAGAAGCAAAAAAAAAAAAAAAAAAAAAAAAAAAAAAAAAAAAAAAACCTTAATGTGTACTGTATTTGACAACATAAAAAGGGAGAATTTCTTTATTCAAAAGATTTAAATCGGCAGATGAGGGCAAGAATTAGAAACAAAGATAGCAAAGAATTAATATTCATAATATGTGTGAAGCTTCTAGAAACTAACAAGGCAGTTAGGTAGTCCAACAGAAAACTGGCAAAGGGTATATACAGAAACTTATCTGAAGGAATACAAATGGAAAATAAACTTACAAAAAGAAGCACAATTTTACCCATCATTGCTGAAACACAATAATAGTTGCTTTTCAGTTCTCAGCCTGACCAAAAAAAAAAAAGACTGATGAAACCAAATGTACAGAAAAGCAGGTGCTTTCATACACGGCTAAAAGAAAATAAAACTTTTTCAGAACGTTTTTAGGTAGGAGCAAGCAAAATCTAAAATAAAGTTACTATTTCACCCAGAAATTCCATACCTAAGATTTATTTGAAAAATACTCTTTACATAGTTATAAAGTTTTATGTAAAATGTGAGTCATTTTATATGAATCAACATGAAAAGCTCTCCATGGCATATATTAAGGCAAAGAGGCAAATTTCTCAAAGACACACATACGCATTTACTTTGAAATACACTTATCTTCCAGATGGGCGCCTGCAACCTTGTGTCTTTTCCCAAAGTAAAAGCAAAGGAATGCCCTCTTCCACAAAAATATCAGTATGAAATGTGGCTGTTACTGAAGATTTTTATTAGGAAATTAAGAAAGTGCCATGGATGTTAGAACATTTCACTTGAAAAGTCTCATCTACCACTTGTAACTCCTCTCAATGTCAAGCTCTGAGTGACATCTCTTTCCTTCTGTTCCACTCCAATGAGTATTTTCCAAGGTTCTGACACTCAACCCTCCTGACTCTCCCACCCAATAACCAGCAACTCACACTATTGTGAACTGAATAACTGCAGTGCACCAAAATTCAGTGGTGGAAATCCTAACTACTAATATGATAGTATTGCAAGACAGGGTATTTGGGTCATAAAGGTGGGACTGTCGTGAACATTAGTGCTCTTTCAAGAAGACCCTGGAGAGCCTGCAATTCTTATGTCTTAGCTCTATACCACTACTGAATGCCTGAATCAAGATAATGAACTAATCCATGACCTCACATATCTATTGTTTCACTTGTAGTGAGAACACTCAAAATCAACAGAGTAGACTTTAGATGTCTCACTAAAAAATTAAAAAGATCAGTATGTGAAGTGATGGATATGTAAACAGCTTGACTGTACTAATCATTTCACAGTGTATAAACATATTAAACATACTGTATGCAATATATATATATATATATAACTTTTAGTTGTGAATTACACCTTAATAAAGAAAAAAACTAAATTTTTTTGAAAATCTATGTATATATTTATTTATTTGAAAACCAGAGAAAACGTGACAGAGAGATCTCCCATCAGCTGGTTCATTCACTCAAATGCCTGCAACAGCCAGTCTGGGCCAGGCTAAAGGCAAGAGGGGAAGTTAATCCAAGTCTTCCACATAGGAGGGGGAGGCTGGGACTCAGATGTAAGAAAGAAAGAGAGAGAAAGGAAGGCAGGGCAAGAGGGAGAAAGAAAGAAACAGTATATTCTTATAATTATATTTATGAACTACATTGACTGTTCTCTTTCTATTAATATCACACTAACATGAGAATTTATAAGACTTTTGTTGTAGTAATTATTATGCATTCAGTGTGACTCTAAGAATCTAATGTATTAATAAATTCCTTGAATAAAAAAATTTTAAAAAGAGAAGCCCCCCTCTCTTATGCTCTGCCTTTCAAATATATATATAAAACCCACAAAGTGGCCATAGCCCACAGTTTGCAACATTACTCTGAGAGGCCAATGGAATTACTTCCAGGAGAAGTTGGGATTAGATTCCCTCATAGATCTCTAAAGTTCCATCCTGAAACTACATAAAGGTCCTTAATTTGAATAGATAAACATGAGTCCCTAAGGAGCTTGTTTATGAGTTCCTCAGGGGAGAAGCCCTCTGTGCCCACCTCTGTAGTAGTGCCAGCTCCAGGAACCAAGATGGTTCTGGGCATCCAAACATCCAACGTACAGCAGGAGGAGGGAAGCACTGGATACCTTATCCAGTGCTTGTTTGGATTACATTTGATAGGAAATGGAAGGCGGGGTAGACTAATTTACCAGTTTCTGTGTACTGTGGCTCTGAAACTCCTGTACATTGTGATCTAGAGAATCAAGTACAGCTAGATCCAAACAAAGCTTCTTTGTTTTTGCTGGATCTCAAAATAGACTAAGAATCTGATCAAATGACTATCAGACAAGGTGGGGGAATGAATAACTAATTTTGATTGAGTCCACAAATCCCACACAAGACAATGAAATGAATAACAAAAGGTTTTAAAAACAGAAACCACCTCTTTGCAATTTCACTCCATTTTATCATAATCACAATCAAAAATAATAGTCCATTTTCAAGTAAACCCAAGTGTTAAGAAAGAACTCCTTGAAAATAAGACAAATAAATGAAATAAAAATACATAGGTTGCATACTCAAAAAAATCAAAAGAATCATTAATTTACTTAAAATAACAATCCTTGAGCATGCTACATGATGAAGATCAGACTGACTCCTAATTTTTTTTTCCTGATTTTCTTGGCCATATCCTTATCCCTCATTAAAGAAAAACTATGGACAAAAAGGTTGATCTGCTTTTTTGCATAATATTTCAAATATTTTCACAGAACCATACCAAACATATGCTGGGATCATAACACAGTGAGAAACACATTTGTCCAAGGCAGAAGGACTGAATGTGCTTCCCACATTGGAAATTACAGGCATCATGGCTTCTGTCCTTCCCAAGACATCATTATTACTTTCATATGATTTATGGCTGAAAGTATGAGAGATGGTGCAAAGATCCTGTGCCAAATTCCCATATGGCATATAAGCTAAGCCAAACTGTGAAAAACTCATAAATGTGGGTAGATCAGTTTCATCAAAGAAAGGAACAACAGGGTTCCAGAGACTGAACAGGAAACTAGCCAGATAATTCTTTACAGCCACATAATTCCAAAGCAGCAATAATGAATACAGCCCTGCCCCTGAACATGGAATGCTTGCATTAAACATAAAGGTGGAAAGCGAGAAGTCAGAGACAATTTGGGACACTATCAATCAACCTGTTCATTCTTTGATAAATCTACATTCTCTGTTCCATTTTAGACTAAAGCTGAAATTAATATAATTTTAATGACTTCAAAAGAAATTGTTATCTCTGGAAACTCCCTATAAATACTGATATACTGAAAAAACTATCATCCTAATGGAAGACTGGAATTGAAAAAATAAGTTTCAAGTTATTTTAAAAGAGATTATACACTCATGTTAATTAATAGTATGCTAAAGTGTACCAACTCAATTCAATGAGCAAATATTTGTCACATCACAAATATGTTTTATATGCATTTCCAACGTATTGAATATATTTAAATAAATCTCTTGAATTCAATTCAAACATTACTTATTGTATACACACAGTAGGTAACATAAAACTATACATATTCCAAAATGAGACCTTGAACAAAGGCAAAATTGAGGAAACATAAATAAAAAACAATAGAAGAAATTTAGTGATTATGACTTAATGGAAAGGAGGTTAGAGAAGTCATGCAGAATGAACATAAATGTTATTTTAGGAGTGGTTAATGCTGAGAATAGAAGGATAAAAAGCTGCAGAATAGGTTGAGTTCACAGTTTAGAGTACTCTGAATGAACACACGCAATAATTTATATAGGCATTGGAGATGTACTTAACAGGGTATAAGAATGATAAATCAGAGTGTCATGTTTGGTAGGATAGTAGGACGGTAGGATGGTGGGACAGATTGCAATGGAAAGTGCTAAGAACCCAGAAGCCTAACTAGATGGTATAAAAATAATTTGCATGGGAGATAACCAGTTCATTAGATGGTAAAGAAAGGGATGATTGTGAAGGTGGTAAGATAACTTAAAGAATAGTCGTTACAATTTGGCTTCTAATTTTATAAAGAGACCATGACTAAAAATAGACTTGTCTATGTTTCTATCATTCACAGAAAGAAGAAATTTTTAAGACAAGTTATCTGGGACAGAGAGGATAAAAAAGTCATTCTGGGGCATGCTAAATTCAAATTTTTTATGTCAAAGAGATGCTCAGTAATATATGAAGTATGTATTTAAAATATGCATCTGAAGTTTGGAAGTCAAGAAAATGAATTATTTGGAATTCATCAACACAGCGTTGATATCAGAAGTCACGGATGTAGCAGTCATATCTTAAGAGGAGAGAATACAGGAGATGTGCACAGCCAAAGCATTCAGGATATCCTCTGGAAGGAAAGTCAGACCAAAAAAGCTGGAAGAAGACCTGTACAACAAAGACACAAAATATGAAGAGAATTCCAAAAAGGCTAACATGAAAAATAGCATCAAACATAGCAAAAGAAGGAACAGAACAGAGGCTTCACAATTAGCGCAACCCTATAGCACCCAAAATTATGTAATAGCCGAGAGTGTGCACACACTAGATGACATTTTGCTTGTGAGAGAGTTTTAATAGAGAACGGCAGACTGGATGAGGCTGCAGGGGTTATGGTCTGAGTGAGTGTTTACAAGCAAGATTTTTTTCCAATCGTTCCAGATATACAACAACTTTTGTAAATAAGAAATGAAAATTCTACAAGCAAATTTGTGAAAAATAATATTAATTAATAAATGTTTACCTTCTTATGATTCTTGTAAACATTTCTGTGGGCAAATCCCTTTCCACAAAGCTTGCATTTGTAAGGTTTATCTTCACTGTGTATTACTTTGTGGGCACCCACTTGATCAAGCCTCTTGAAAGATTTATTACAAATCTCGCAGTTATAGGGTCGTTTTTCTGTGAAAAATGAGTGGAGACAATCTCATATCTAATAGAGGTAAAGGATAAAAAGGGAAACATCCTTACCTTAAATTACTTCTTATGTATACATAAAATAAACATGGTCAAACAACTTAAAAAGCATCTGCCATTTATAATATGTATGGCTAATAAACTTTACAGACTTATCTTGTAAATTAGAAATAAAAAATTATTTATTTGAGAGGCAGAGAGATAAAGGTAGAAGGCATAGAGGGAACTTCATTTTCTGGTTCACTCCTCACATTCCTCGAGTGGCCATGATTGCACCAGGCCAAACCTGGGAAACAAGTATTCAATCCATTCTCTCTCATGGGTGGCACATACTCAATTACTTGAGCCATCACCACTGCTTCCCGGATTCTGGATAAACAGGAAGCTGGAGTTGGGGAGCAGAGTCAGGTATTGAACCTAGGCACTCTGATACACAAGCATCTTCTCTGGTGTCTGAACTTCGAGGCTAAACACCTGCTCTCTATTTTGTAAACTGAAATTCAATGAGGAGATCCTGCTTCCAGGTGAAAACCGCGCAGATATGCATGTTTCAAATCAGGGTCCCAGGTCCCCAAATGCTGAAGGTTGGCTCCTGGTGAGGAGGTAAAGGACACAGCGGCCTCCTGCTGGGACACACAGGCCCCAGGTGCAGAGCTGCCAATTCTCAGCAGGAACCATGCATTTCAATTAGTATAAGAAATCCCATAATATTGACAACCAAATTTTTAAAAACGTTATGTGTATCAAAGAAGGATATTTGAAAGCTACTAGCTTTGGATTTCCTATTTTAATTTACCAACATACATGTATCTATCTCCAACGACATATTCAAAAACATTCTGAATTAACAGTCTCAAATTATAGACATCCTAAACTTTAGAGTGAGACTCCTTTAAACAAAAGTATTTGCGGAGCAGTTTTTTTTTTTTTAATCTATAAGAACAGACTTACAACTCAAATTTGCTTAAAATGAAAACAAGGCTTTAAGAAATTACATTCTGAAACTGTATTCATACATTTATCAATAACAGTTATCAGTAAGTCATTTGGAATGTAAAAGGACCTAGAAATAGAGGAGCCACAATTGTTGGATCTCTGCTAAATGTCAGATACTATGCTAGCACAGTACATAAATGATCTCATTTAGCTTTCATGGCAATTTTGAAAGGTAGGCACCAGCCCACAATTCACAGATGAAGAATAAAGAAATTGAAGCTCAGCAGGGAACAGGATAGGCAACAAACTTAACGGTGATTCTGAAGATCTCTTTTATCATTTCATTGGACCACCTTTCCCTTGTAAATAACGTGAGGTTGGGGCAGTCACTGTGGCATAGTATGCTAAGCCTCCCCCTGAAGCGCTAAGCCTCCCCCTGAAGAGTCAGCATCCCATATGGGTGACATTTCAAGTGCCGGCTGGTCCTCTTCTGATTCAGCTCTCTGCTTGTTACCTGGGAAAGCAGTGGTAGATGGCCCAAGTGCTTGGACCACTGCAGCCACGTGGGAGACCTGGAGGCTTCGGGTCAGTCCAGCTCAGGCTGATCATTGTGGGGTGAACCAGCAGATGGAAGACCTTTCTCTGTCTCTCCTTCCCTCCCTCCTTCCCTCTCTCTCTCTCTCTCTGTGACTCTGCCTCTCAAATAAATAAATAAAATCTTAAAGTAAATAAATAAATAAATAATGCGAGGTCTAGGGAAGACAAATTAACAGCCAAACTAGAACTTTAAACCAAGGCTTCTTATTACCGCTCTTAGAAATCCCGAAAATGACAAAGTTACAATTCCTCTGGTGAAGGGATTTCAAAATAAATGAAAAAGTATATACTTTACCCGAGTGAGTGATCATATGACGTTTTAGCTGATTAGCTGAAATAAATTTCTTCCTACATTCTTGACAATCAAATATCTCATGAGTCTGCAAAAGTTCAATTGATACTTAAATCAACTGTCAAAATCTAATACAAAGAAAATGCAAGCAGAGGTATAAACATGTGGACGGTTGCTACTACGACATGCAAATTAATCCAGCCTTAATGCAATCATAATACCCTATATAAATTTAAAATTCGACAAGCATGTTATCTAGTAAAATGATATTAAAAGAAAATATAAGATTCACATTACTTGAATACGTAATGTAGTAGACCCATGTAGAATATAGCAAATACATATTCTGTAAGAAATTATTGCCAGTATATGTTAACTCTATTTGTTAGGCACAAATTTACAATTGGAAATATGTAACCTGTGGGTAACAATGTTCCCTTTATAGCAGGCAGCTCTTTGAAATATAAATAAAAGTAGTAAAATGCAAAACATTCATTACAGGGAAATACCAAAAGATGCATGATTCTGAAAAGCATGCAGTTCATAGTAAAAGTCTCACATGATATGAGGATCACAATAAAAAGTTCAAAATTCATAGTTAAAAAATAAGAGACATATCTTGTAAGCAGGTATCTAATATAAATATCACAACTGACTACTAAAGTGTTTCTCAGACACTAAATCAGAGAAATTGGAGGAGCAATGTAAAAAGTAGAAGCCCTGTTAATTATCAGAAACACTGTACTCAAATCTAATAGCAACTATGACAGTGAGTATTTGGACTAATTTTAAGATACAGGTTAGGCCAACCACATCTCATATCACAGTGCCTAGGTTCAATTCCCAGCTCCAGGTCCTGACTCTAGCTTCGTGCTCACACAGACACTGGCAGGCAGAGATGATGGCTCAACTAATTGGGTTTCTGCCACTCACGTGGGAGACCTGGATTGTGTTCCCACCTCGAGGTCCAATCCCAACTCTTGTGGGCATTTGGCAAGTGAACTGGCAAACTGGAATTATTCTCTCTGCCTCCCAAATAAATAAATAAAAATTAAAAATAAATAAAAGGTGTATATTGAATGAAGGCTTATATCAGAAATATTGATCACTGCAATGAACAAAACAATCACACTACTTGGCTAAATATTCAAAAGTGGTTTGGGAGAAGTCATGTTTTTGTTTCTATCTCAGTAAAGTTACAGCTCACAATACTAAACTGCAATTAAGCAATGTGCTCCACAAGAAGAGGACAGTTGACTGCAGAATAAACAGAGATAGTACAGAATGACAGATCAAGGCAGAAGACCCTAGACAGGTGCAGCACATGACTAGTACATAAAGGATGGGGCTGTACCCTAGAAAATGGCTCTCTCGATCTAAGTGGCCATGGAAGGATCCAGGACAAGGATCTTTTACTTGGTTTATTTTCATTTTTAATGACAACTTGCAACAGCATATAACATTTTTAAAAAATTATTAATACATGTATAAAATGATAATTATTAAATAAGATATTGAAGGATATTCATTTTTGTTCACTTGATAAATTTCATGGCTTCTGAAACATGAAACATTTTTCAAGGTTGAACTGGACTGAAATTTCTAAAATCATAAAGAACATATACTAAACATGAAGGCATCTTTGCATTGACTACCTCATTGAAGTGGAGAATTTCAGCCAAAAATATTTTCAAAACTCCTAAAAAGTCTTAAAAAAATCAGATTTAAACTGAAAATGAAGGTAAAATATTTTATTATGCTTAATGCTAAGTAAAGCATATCCTGTAAAATTTCCAGTTGACCAGATTGATTTTAAGGGTAATATTTTATAATTTGAAATCACAAATTCAATAATGTTGAAGACAGATCACACTATTCCACACCATAATACAGGAAAGTATAGAGTAACATAAGTTCTACTCTATAATACTCTATGATAATAATATAATACTCTACTGTAATCTTGTATTACCTTAAAGCACCATCTACTGGCAATATGAAACACTGCAACCAAACTCTATTAGACATTAGACATCTACGAATATAATAGCCAAAGCTGGAGTCAACAAAGCTGTCTAAGAATTCAGAAAGCTAAATTAGAGAGGCTGTGTTGTAATGGAGGGGGCTGCTAGGCCACTCAGGAAGCATTAGTTCTATATGCTTTATTCCACTGTCGGCATGTAGGTTGTCCTTCTACCTAGACACTCCTTTTAGGGGAAAAAATGCCTTATACTATGAAGAAAATAAATGGAAAAGACAATAGTATTCAGAAATATGTTCCACAGACAGCTTTGCTGAAATACTATATTTGGTAAAATATCTAAGGAAGATCTCTCTCTCTCTCTCTAACTCTGCCTGTCAAAAAAAAATAAAATAAAAATAAAAATAAAAAGAAACGCATTTCTAAAAGTTAAAAAGGGTGTCCACATCCCATATTAGAGTGTTTATGTTCAAGCCTTGGTTCTACTCCAAATTCTAGTTTCGTGCTAATGCGTACCCTGGAAAGTAGGTGACAGCTCAAGTACTTGGGTCCCTAGCACCCCAACGGGAGATCTGGATTGAATTCCTGGCTTCTCACTTTAGCCTGACCCAGCCCAGGATGTTGAGAGTATTTAGGAGTGAACCAGCAAATAGGACATCTCCTACTCTCTGTCTCTGTCTCTCTCTTTCTCTCTGGATAAAATAGCTTAAAATAATTTGAAAGCATCATCATAACATCAGGATATGTCTATGCGTTGTTTCTTTTAAAATTAAGAGAAAAAACACTAATAAATTGAATGTCTCATTTCATAAATGAGAAAACAGAGGCTCAATGTTGAATGGAGGGTTACTGACAGGAAAAGAAGAATCCCATCTTCTGACTCACTGGCCGGTGTTTGTTCCATTATTTCTCCCCAAGGATCAAAATCACTCAACATACAGGATACAACCTCAGACATGTCAACACCATAAATTAACTATCCAACATGTCGTAAGTTAAATCCATAGCACATGGTTGTAGCTACTGGATTATAAAATCATATGAATTTTAAGACCTTTTGAATTACATCTATATGCATGCAAAGATAAAATTTCATTTTACAAACTTCAACAAAAGTAAAATTTTGCTTTCACTAGTATCATTTCCACTGCATTTGGGTATTACATCACTAAAAGAAAGCATCCAATGTCCCTAGATATTTTAAAAACAATGTATTAAATCAGGAAACAATCATTTATCCCTTTGTTATCAATAAAATACTTTGACTCTGTCATAATGCAAACAAAAATCAAAATTGACTTTAATTTATTTTATTGTAAATTCTATTAACTACTTGCTAAGAGTATTAGAGGTAATAGTTGCCATTTAATTTCAGGTTAACTTTTCATATCAAAATAATAGCAATGATTTACATACTTATCTTGTGAAATGTTAAATTTATTTTCTACTAATATAATCATTTATTTCTGCTAACTGCACTTGGATGTATAAATCTGAGTGAATATTTTATTGCAATAAAGTTAAAAATACAGTAAAGTAAAACCAAGTTCAATGAAACATGATATTGGTAATTTGTGTTATTCTCACATTATTAGGTCATATTATTACATTACTTTTAGTTTTCAAAATAATGCAGCTCTTGTCATGCCAAATTAAACAATAATAGACTTTAACTCTAGTAATCAAGTGCCTTGTCGCTCCCCCATTCGTGGAGGAACGACACAGGACCCTGCGCTGTTCTTTCGTCTGCTCGGCCCTTCCCGGGTTTGTTGCTGGTCCTTCCCGGGTTGGCTGCCGACCCCTCCACCTCCGTGGAGGGGCGGCTCCCCCTGCCACTTTCCCCACTTCCGCGGGGGAGTGGCACACCACCGGCCGGCTCTCTCGGGGGCTGCTCAGATGTTATCCGGATGTTCCTGGTGCGTGTTGTCTCTCTCCTCCTTTATAGTCCTCTTCCACCAATCCCAACTCTGCTACCCACACGCCGAGCACGCTGCTCTCCTCCAATCAGGAGCAGGATCAGCTCCTGCAGCTTATCAGTCAAGTTGGCAAGAGGCAGCTGTGTAGAAGTTGTTTACTCCCTTTCAGCGCCATATTGTGGGAGAGCAGATGCATAGAACAAGTCTTAATTCCAGTAACTTAGTCTAGTCTGAGTTGCCCCCAACAGTGCCTAACATATTACAAACATTACAAACATGTGTGGCATCCTCATTCATTTATATCTCCTGAGCAACAGCAACTGATAAAGCCTGAAAACAAGGTGGGGTGTTATAAATGAACTCATGAGCCTGGGTTGTGGCACAGTGAGAGTTAAGTCACCACTTGAGGTGCTGACATCCCATATGAGAATGCCGATTCATGTTCCAGCTACTATACTTCTGTTCTAGTTTCCTGGTTACTCCAAGAGACAGCAGATGATGGCACAATTCCTTGGACCCCCACCACATATCTGGGAGACCATGATGGAGTTCCTGGCTCCTGGGTTCAGCCTAACTCAAATCCTGCAGTTGTGGTCATTTGAGGAATAAAAATGTGAATGAAAATTCAATGTGTGTGTGTGTGTGTCTCTCTTGTCTCCCTCTCTCTGTTACTCTGACCCTCAAATATATGAATAAATGAAACTTTAATTTATAAATAAATAATTGAAGGACTCAGCTAAACATGAAACTTGGTACTGAAGGAATAAAAATAATCAACTCAGAATATCTTTTCACGGTTTACTGTGCTGCATACTAGTTTAATTCCTTAAGATACTTAAAAAAAAAATTGGCACTATTGGTAATCTCTCTTAACCACACAAAAAAATCGGAAGCCAGCTCTGTGGTACAGCAGGTTAAACCATGCCACTTCAAGTCCTGGCTGCTCACTTCCCAGTCAGCTCCCTGCTAATGTGTCTAGTAAAACAGCAGAAGATTGTCCACACACTTGGCCCATGCCATCCACATGGGAAGTCAGGATGGAGTTCCTGGCTCCCGGCTTCAGCCTGCCCCAGACCTGGCTTTTGCAGCCATTTGGAGGACTGAATCAGCAGTTGAAAGATATTTCTCTCTCTCTCTCCTTTGTCTTTCAAATAAATGAACAAATAAATTCTTTTAAAAAAATATATAGCAGACATTAGAAATACCAAAAGATCTTTATTTTGATGAAGTGCATCTTTATCTTACTGACCTTTCTATGTTCCTGTAGGCTTGATGCTGAAGAACACTTTTTATTGCACACTGAACATATGAGCTTTTTCTTTGGATCTCCTATAACAGAAACAAAATGCTACCATGAATTAAATATTACTAAAAGGAGCAACAGACAGGATGTGTCCTGGTGACACATAATTTCATCTTCATACTTTGCAATCTTAAGCTGTGTAGTTTTGGAGATATATCTATCAAACTCAGATAAGAGCAAGTTGTATTTAAATCCTTTCTTAATAAATTTGAGAAATTCTTAGTTTGACAAGCCACTTTATACACTATAAAATAGGGTTTTCACTTTTCCATGTACTAATACAATATTAAATGAGAAAAGCACATTTTGACAAAAAAATTTAAATCAAAAATAAAATTTAAAAAAGGTGTTTATATAAGAAAAATGTTTATTAATCCACATATTTTGCTACTGCCCTTATATGCCAATAGAGTAGTCTACTTAATCAGTTGAGATTTCAGGATGGAATATATTTTCTTCTTTCTAGCACTAGATTCACAAAATTGATGAGCACATGCTTTATGCAATTAGTGTCAAGAAACAGAATAAAGTAAAATCAAGTGCAATGTGGCATTATATTGGTAATTAAGAATTACCAAATGAAAACAAAGCCCAATTTTGTCTTTTTATGTCATTATGTTTACAGTAGCTCATTTCACATTTCATATTTAGCTTAAAATGGTTAAGAAAAAAAAAGGGCCAGTACTGTGACATCAGGTAAAGCCACTGCTTGAGATGCCAACATCCCACATGGGTACCAATTCATATTCCAGCTGTTCCACTTCCAATCCAGCTTCCTATTAATGGCCTGACAAAAGCAGTGGAGGATTCCCCAAGTGCTTAGGCCCCTTACATCCATATGGGAGAACCAGAAGAGGTTTCTGGCTCCTGGCTTTTCTTTACCTTTGCAACCACCTGGGGAGTGAACCAGCAGATGTAAGATCTCTCTGTCTCTCTCTCTATCACTTTGCCTTTCAAATAAATAAATAATTTTTAAAAAGAAATGAAAAGACAATAAAAATATACTATAAAATGTATTGTAATAATAGCACCATATGAGCTACCAAATATAATCACAAAATTGTTTTTTCAACTTTTAATTTTTTTTCTTCAAATATACAAAAAAGAAAGCAGAATATAACAAATCATGACATATTGATCACCTAATCCCAACAATGGCCATCTCTGCCTTAAACACAATGTATCCACTACACTAGTTCTCTGTTACTCTGAATCAAATCCAAAAGAATTAAAATCAACATTGCAAAATGATATGATTTCATTGAGAAATATCTTTTTGAAAGAGAAGCACACTTTTATATAAAGGAAATTTTGAATTCAGTCTTATTATTCAAGATGCCTCTTTTATTCACTGTTTTAGTAAGCTAAATATTACAGTCAAGAAAAATTTTCATGGTGATTGACAAACCATATAACCACTAAAGGAGAAAATTCTCACAAGTGATTTTTTTAAAATTTGAAAGTGAGAGTTACAGAGAGAGAGGAGGAGACACACACACACACACACACACACAGGAAGAGAAAGATCTTTCATCTGCTGGTTCACTCCCTTATTGGCCACAATGGCCAGGCTGGGCCAGGCTGAAGCCAGGATCCAGGAGCTTCATTTAGGTCTCCCAAGTGAGTGTAGAGACCCAAACACTTGGGCCATCTTCCACTGCTCTTCCAGATGCATTAGCAAGGACCTGACACAGAAATGGAGCAGCCAGGACTCGAACCAGTACCCATATGGGATATGGGCAGTATCAATTTCCTATGAAAATATGTATCTCTTAGATGTGAGAAGCCACTGAGAAAGAATATTCTCTCTTTATCCAGCTCCTTCTAGCTTGGAATGCCCATCTTCCACCCACAAGCTTTCATTGCCCTATTCCATCTGTGATATTGTGATATCGATCCCATGGCACCCTCTGCAAGACAGGGCACAACAATACAGACAGCTGGTCCTAAGACCCTCCTCATTCCAGAGGGCCCTGTGCAAACCTTCAAGGAAAGACACTGAAGCCTATGGACAGGCATTGCTGGTTTTCCCCACCAGGTCATGCATATGCAATAGAGTCGCCATAAAACCTCAACAGGGTAGGGTTCCAGAGCACCAAGATAGCTGAACACACAGAGGTTACTGGAGGGTGGTGCTTGGAGAAAGCATGAACTCTCCGTGCCTCTCCTCATTCTGTGCCTATTCCTCTCATCTTTGCTGGAATATCTTTCATAACATCATAAAGCTAAGTGTTTCCCTGAGTTCTGTGAGTCGTTCAAGCTGTGAAAGCCCTGATTTATGGGATGGGTTAGAAGCATAGACAGAATAACTTGGAGCTTGTGACTGGAATCTATAGAGGGGGCGGCTGTGGGGACTAAGCTTCCAACCTGTGAGATCTGATGCTTTCTCCAGGGAGATGGCTTCAGATTGATTTAGAGGAGGCCCAGCTTGTGTCCACTACAGCCCTGATGGCTTGCTTGCTGGTGAGGAGAAATCCCCACACTTTCTGAGGCTACAGAAGTCTACCATGCTGACTGTTACGTAAAAGCACAGGGTTCCTATCACACCATCCCTTATGGCAACTGCACCTTGAGAACAGGCCCAGGCTTTTCTCACTGGGTGGGTCAGAGGAGAAACAGACTGGGAAGAAGCAGACATCCTCAACCACCCCTCACTTTACCTCTGCACTCCTTGCCTGGTAATGACACCAAGCTCCAGAGTCACAGCCACCATGTGCAGCACACCTGACCATAGGAACACAGAGTACACTCATCCTCCCTCTCTACTCTTCAACCTTCTCTCTCCTCCTCTGCCTCAGTATCAACTCAAGTCTTAGCTCCTATGGGAAAAAATCCAGGAAAAATTTATGACTGTATCTGCAAATGCAGATGTTATCTCTCGTGAATACCAAGTCTCTTGTTAGCATACACAGAATCTAAGCAAAGAAGAAAGATGGCAAGTAGATCAAGAAACTCAGTACCTTCACCCTCTGCCTCCTCTTGGCTAACTGAAGGTTCTTACTAGCCTATAGGCTTCCCTAGTTTCAAGAAAAGCAGCACCAACAAATCCTTTGTCAGACTTTATCCGAGTTGAGTTTTACCATATTCAGGTAAGTCTAATATTAGACTTTTTTTTTTTTGACAGGTAGAGTCATAGACAGTGAGAGAGAAAGACAGAGAGAAAGGTCTTCCTTCTGTTGGTTCACTCCCCAAATGACTGCCATGGCCGGTGCTGTGCCGATCTGAAGCCAGGAGCCAGGTGCTTCCTCCTGGTCTCCCATGCAGATGCAGGCGCCTAAGCACTTGGGCCATCCTCCACTGCCCTCCAGGGCCACAGCAGAGAGCTGGACTGAAAGAGGAGCAACCAGGACTAGAACCTAGCACACATATGGGGATGCCAGTGCTGCAGGCAGAGGATTAATTAAGTGATCCAGGGCACAGTCCCCTAATATTTGACTTTCATATTCAAATTTTAAAATATTGAAAGACACATAACTGATAGCAGTAGGTGAATGGTGAAATAAATTAACAAAACTGCACTAAATATGTAGTCATTTAAGTATCATGAATTTTAAAACACTGTGGATTAAGAATGTTAGCAGCTAGTCTGACAACCTATCACCACTTTTTACAATTTCTATGGAAAATATTACTGCATGGTTCAAAATTCAGCTTCTCTCCCTTCAGTAACTTCAATTCACATCAGTTAACAAGGAACATATTTGCCATCATTAGTAGAAATGGCAAACTCTTCTCATTTTATGGACACTTTCTCCTTTCTGTGACATAGGATTCTACATTCAGATCCTTGAGTATTGTTTTCCTTGCTATCCCCCCCCCCCAAAATAATACTTTTTTCCCAAATGTCTATGTGGTTCACAAAGGAAAGGGGAGAAGCAAGAGAGAAACTACAAATGAGAAACTGAGATCATGTATTATCTCCAGCAAAAGACACGTATAGTGATCTCCATCAACAAAAACAAGATTTTCTATTGCAGAGTACCCACAACATAGAAACAAAATAAAAACAAAAATTTCTCCTATGAATTACTTCCTATAAAATACCATGAATTTCCAGGATCAATAATATTATAATATCCAAGGACAATTACAAGAAGCCTCAAAGAAATTACTCTTACAGCATAGCCTGAACACCACATGCCCAGTAACAAGAAAGCAAAATTTTCCAGTTTCAGTCTACATCTGTTCTTTTACTTAGTTCAGCAAAGTTAACTTTAAAACTGACATGAAAGTTTTGTTACAATATGTTGCAGACATAGATGGAGGAAATTAAGAACAGCATTTTAACCAGAACAGCATTTTTCATGAAAACTATGGAGACAAGTCTATCAAAGAGTTATGCATACTTTTTGCAATCACAGAAAAGGGCCCAGTAGGTGGAATTCAGAAAAATGTCATCTTTTCTATGTACTTCAAAAGAAAAAAAATGAAGCCTGAAAACTGTCAAGTCCAAAAGTGATGGGCATGAACCCAAATGTGTACTGCCCAAGGCCCTACCTTCCGCCACCCAGAGCTTTCATTAACAGCTTACACTTAACAGGCAACCCAAGCGAATAATGCAAAGTGGGAACCTGAAGTCATGCTCATACCAGCCTCAGTTACTTTATTACTACTAATGTGATTATCTTATGGATGGTGAGCAAACATAGACATTCAAGGTTACTTTAAAATGTTCACTGAAAATAGAATTAGAGGGGCCAGCACTGTGGTGTAGCAGGTAAAGCCAATGCCTACAAAGACCAGCATCCCATATGGGAGCTAGGTCAAGTCCAGCTGCTCCAATTCTGACCCAGCTCTCAGCTAATGTGCCTGGGAAAGAAGTGGATGATAGTCTAAGTGCTTGGGACATGGGAGATCCGGAAGAAGCTCCTGGATTAGCTCTGGCCATTGCACCTATCTGGGGAGTGAACCAACGGATGGGAGACTTCAGTCTCTCTCTCTCTCTCTGACCAACGGATGGGAGACTTCAGTGTTGCACAAACTTTTTGAAGTATGCTCACATCACATGGGCATCAAGCAGCCTAAAATCCACTTTCCTCTATATCCAGGGACATAATTCTACCCACTTCCAAAAATTCAAGGATAAATACATAAGAAGTGTATTTGGACCTCAACTTCCTTTATGGAAAAGGTACTACTCAAATGAGTGAATAGGGTTCAATCTGTAAATCAAAATAGATTTGCTGACTGCCTCCCATGCACTAAGCAAATAAACTCTGACAGTTAAATTTTATATGTGTTTATTATTTAATTTGATGTTACGCAGAATGTAAAGATCATTTATTATTCCAAACATATTCAACTTCTATGTCAAAATGTATTAAGAATTTCCCCTAATATAGGAGAATATATGTACTGAAAATACTGAATTTTATTCTAAAGAGATTAAAGCAGAAAGGCTTCACTTAATATTTGAAATTATGCCTGTAATCATCAACAAGTGATTAAAGCAGAATTTCATATGCTGAAACATGACAACTCTTCATTGCAAACAGTAATTCCTAATGTATACAACTACCAAGGTCCACTAGATTCTAGCTGAGATTTACAGTTGCGATTAATTTGGAGATCAGAAAAATAATAAGTGCTGCTAAAATCAACCTGAAAAATGGAATAGCGTTCAGTGAAAGAAAAAGAGTCTACTGCCAGAAGGCGCATCTGTGTGAAACACAATGGAAAAGCCAGCTCGCTTCTCCAGGGTGAGAATTGAAAACAGATCTCTGTGGCCTGTGGAGAGGAAACCCCTTTCATAGTGACCCTCCAGTGACTCCTCACCAGTGTGGACGTTTTCCTGGTGCCTTTTCAGGGCATCTTTGCTCTTCAGCCTTTTCCCACAGCTGTCGGCCTTGCACACAAACCTGGCATCCCCCCGGCACGTCTCCTGGTGCTGCTCAAAACTATAAGACAACCAACAAGTGAAACAGGGGGAAGGAATGCTGAAGACAAACCTACAAAATTCAAACTTCACGGCAGGCTTTGGTAGTACATGCTTGCTAGTGGAGTCTGGAGTCATTTCATGCATTACCTATGCAGGTAAGGAAAGCATTTACATTCTGTAGCCACATGATATTGAATCACTAAGAAGCATGGAAGTGCACATGCAAAAAAAATGACCCATAGTTATACAACAGCCATCTGATAACTCAGACACAAAACCTCGATGCTGAACTGAAGGAAGAATTGCAAACTGAACACTGAAAACTTCGCGAAGAATCCTTCAGACTGCTTTTCGCTGTGCAATGAAGAACACTGAGAGGGAAATGGGGAGAAACAGAGACAGAAAAACAAACACTGAAAGTCCAAGACAAAAACTTATGCATTATGTTAACTTTGAATAAAATCATGCTCATGATCTCTCCTTTCACTCAGTCTTCTGCCTTTTAAGGTTTTTAGTAGTTCTCGATTTAACTAAAAGCACTAGCAAGCAAGGGTATCACTTGTATAGAATATGTAATAATAAATCCAATAAAAGTTGACTAGAATGCAGTTTTAAAGTATATTTATTAAAGTATATTTATAATATTTATTAAAAAGTGTATAGTTCTTGCTTTATTTTTAAAGACCTGCAATAGAATCTCTAAGCATTAATCTCCTTTTACTAGAAAAGCTTTCATTTTTAAGCTCATTCAATTTAAGTTTTAAGCAGACATTTAAAAAATTTTGTTAAGTAAAACTTGAAGCATGTAATAGATGGAAATAGTTCAAATATGAATCATAGTGTTCTCTAGAATTTTAATTTAATGAAACCTAAAAAAAAGTAACACTAAGCCATATGTTAAAGATTTCTTATTCATATGTAAGGTCATTCATGATCCCATGAAATATATTTAGAAGAGTAATTTTATGTTTCCAACATAAATTGTAATTCATGATTCTGTAAAACATTTCAATAAAAGAATAATTAATGTGTTATATAAGTTGTTAAAGGATACACAGATGTGTGTGGGGTCACTGAATTCACCATATTGTCATATCCTTCATCTATTCATCTTGAAACTTCTCCTCCAAAGTCGCTAAGAAATAAATAGTGTTTCCTCGAACATTCATGTATTTTTTATACTAAGAACGCTCTCCATTCCTTAAACTTTTCTTTAACTGACTCCAGAGGGAATATCAAATGCAGACAACTGAAACTTGATCTGTCACCTCCAAGCAATAGCTATAGTATGACATCTGTATTTCAGATTAATAAAACAGTGAGTTTGATATTGAATAGCAAGTTAGCAAATAGACAAAGAGTCCTTACTATAACAATGTTTCCTTATTAAATTTCATAATCAGAACAGTTCAAAAATCAATGTTATCCTAAAAAGACACTGAAAATTCTAAATAAAATAGCAACTGGTACCTGATTCATGGTTAAAAATTTGTTTTGAGTGTCTGCTGATTCTTTCTACAAAGACAATGAAAACTAGTACTTTGATGACTGAAGCAGAAATCAGGGCAACAGATAAGTAGGGAATTTACTTTGAAACTAAAATAATGAATACGGTAATAGCAATGTCAGTGCCAATGAAGAATGCTAAATCTCTCTCATGTAGACACATGGACACACACATGCACACACACATAAATATCTGTTAAAACCATCAGTGACGCTAAAGGAAAAATTAAGCAAAGAACTTGAAAGATATTCTTTAAGATACTCACTGTCTTTGCAAAGCCTGCTTAACTGGGAACTTCTTCCCACAGCTTTTGCACTTATACTCTTTCTCCTCTGTGGGCTTCTGGTGCAACGTCTGAAGATGCTCAGCAAGAATTTCCTCACTGGCAAAGCTTGATTCACAATGGGGACAGGCACAGTCTTCTTTACAATCAAGGAGATCTGTGCATTTATAAAGAAGGCAAGTTTATTAGATAAAAATCCACAGCCAAGAACTGGGCAGTTTTACCCTCACTTTAAAATAAAGTGGACTGTGTTTAATGAATATCCATAGCATTGTCCACAGAAAATTATAGAGAATATTACTAGAGATACATTATTTTTAAAATCATTCTTCTTGTGTTACCCAATTAATGGATAATCAAATTCAATTTTAACTTAGGTTTTAATGTTAACTTTTCAAAACAAAAAAGCATTCTATATGTTGAATTGCAAAACAAGATTTCTTCCCTAAAATGGGTCATCTATAGTTCACTTTTAGTTTCACATAGAGAAAAATCCAACCGAGGCAAACTATGTTAAATTACCAAGGGGACTCTCACATTTATGTGAAAAAAGAATACGGTCATAAAAACAGGGCTGCAGTGAGTGAGGCTCCCCTACCCCATATGGACTCATACAGCTCTGCCCAAATTTTTTAGTGTGCTATTTAAATTACATAAAATTTTCTCTAATTATCAAATGAAGTTAATTTAGAAAACACACACACAAGAAACAAGGAAAATAAAAAACACCAATAATGACATCATGAATAGGAAATTGCTGTATTTCTAGCCTGACTTGTCTTTTGTACATACATCTTTTATGCACAGTCTAGGAACAGTTATATCTGTGATTATATTTTCCACATAATTTTATATGTTATTCTTTTTTTCCCATTTAACATCATCTCAAGTCAACAATAATTTTAAACATAAGGCACTATAATTTATGTAACCAATTTCTTCACTGTTACATATTTGAATGACTTCTTTTTCGGGACTTTTATTTTTGTTGTTTCTTTGTTTGTATATACAATACACTAAGAATTCTAAATAAAAATAGCAACTGGTACCTGATTCATGGCTAAAAATTTGTTTTGAGTTTCTGCTAATTCTTTTCACAAAGACAATAAAAACTTGTATTTTGATAACTTAAGCAGAAATCAGGGCAACAGATAAGTAGGGAATTTACTTGTAAACTAAAAAAATGAACACAGTAATAACAAGCCCTGTGGTAACAGAGAAAAAAAATAATGTGGAAACATAGAATACAAAAGAAATAATCTTCATCAGTGCAAATGTGACATTCCAAATAGTGCATGGAGAACACAAAACAGACCGAGTCTTTCCTCACCTGCCCCTTAAAGAATCTACAATTAGGAAACAGACTTCAGCTGGCAATGGTAGGAGACTGCTCCCACTTTCTCAGCCAATAACATACAATTAGAATAGGAAATTCATGAGAAGTATTATCCACACTGCAACTAATGAAACCAGCGTCACTTCTGAAGTGGCTGTGCTACACAAAACCTGCAAGGTTCCTGTGCTGAAACCTGATCCTCCCTGGAACAGCACAGAGAGGCAGGACCTCTGCCATCTCCTGAATGAGCTTAGCGCCTCTTCATAAAGGGGCCCAGGAAGCTTATTCCCCACATGTGTTAGGTGAGGACACATGGAGAAGGTGACACCTAGGAGCCATCAGCCCTCACTAAACACCACATTGGCTGACACCTTGATCAAACTAGGACTTCCCAGGCTATAGAACTGTAAGCAATAGATTTCTGTTTTTTATAAATTACCTCATCTAAGATTATTTTGTTGTGGCAGCCAGAACGGACTCAGACTTAGTCAATTACAAAATGTGAACAACTATAACATCACTGATTTTCCCCTCTAATGCCATAAAAAAGAAAATACAAAACAGCACAAACAAGGTTCACTAGTACTTGATTATTCCTCTACAGGTGAGAAGCAAGTGGAATCACCCGAATTGCAGAAGTGATTTGTGCAAGTTCAGCCTATGGTTATTTTAAGGTTTTGGTCATTAAACTATGACAACCTAGCAATCCTGCCGGAGTCTGTGATCAGAATAAGAAAAGATTCCCAGAATCTGCAGATTCCCAAAAGATCTCTAAAAGGAATGAGGCCCAGGAACAAATCCCCCAGGATCCGGCAGGGTCCTCCTGCGCACCTGACCTCTGAACTCATTTTTTCACGTGTGCAGATGAGAAAGAAAATATTCAGAGAGTCAGTGCCTTGCCCACTGTGACAGACTGATGAGTGGCAGAGCCAGGGCAAGGGCAAGAGTACAGAAATCCTGACAATTTGTAACCACAATGCACCAGCGAGAGTACCAAAAGCCAGGACCCACCCCAGTAAAGCAGGGCTGGCCCTGACCTTGGAAGACCTACAGGACACATCTATCACCCACCCCCGGCATTCCTGTCCAGCTGCAAAAAAAATGAGCAAAAATCTGGATATCCTCTGAGAGCAGTTTTGTAAAAAACTATTTGGAGAACAGCGCATGACAATGCACCCATAATTCAAAAGGTCCAAACTGCACTCGTTCTACAATTTTTAATCTCTCAGATCACAAATTAAAGATTCAATACCTTTTCTGCCAGCTGTTGATGGTCCTTTAGAATTTTCAACCTCCCCTTCTTTGATCACGGTCATCATTTGCTGTTCTTCCTCATCCGCTTCCATGTCACTGTCCAGGTAGCCAATCAGAAGTTCTGTATCTGTTTCTATATCTTCAACTGCCAAATAGAAAATATTTTCCCCTTCCTAAAACAAACAAACAAAAAAATAAGTACTGAAACATTCAGTTATTTCTGATAGTAATTAAGAAATCAATTTAGGACACAATAATGGAGTACCATCTGCCCATCAAAAGTTAAGAATATATTTTTTCCTATATCCTCAATTGATCTGGATGCTAAAAAAGAAAAGTGACAACATTCAGTCACCTGACAAATAAAATACAAATATATACAATAAAAAAATAGTGGGGCATGGCACACCAGTTAACATGTTGTTTGGGACACCTCCATCCCATAGCAGAGTGCCTGGTTTGAGTCCTAGTTCTACTTCCAATCCAGCTTCCTGCTAATACACACACTGGAAATTAGTAGATGTTGACTCAGGTACTTGGATCCCTGCCACCCCATGGGAGGCCCAGATGGAGCTCCAGGCTCCTGGCTTCAAGCTTGCCTATCCTTGGCTGTCCTGGACATTTGCGGAGTGAACCAGTGGATGGAAGGTCTCTCTGTTTCTTCATATCTGTTGTGTGTTTCTCTGCCTTTCAAATAAAATACAAATAATTTGTAAGACTTATTTATTTATTTTGAGTGTCAGAATTACAGACAGAAAGGGAGAGACACAGAGAGGGAGAAATATTCCACCTGCTGGTTCACAACCCTCCCCCCACCCCCCGCAAAGGCTGCAATGGCCAGCATGGGGCCAGGCAGAAGTCAGGAGCCAGAAGCTTCATGAGGGTCCCCCATGTGGGACCATCTTCCTGGGCCATCCTCCACTGTTTTTCCCCAGACATTAGCAGGGAGCTCAAATAAAACTAGAGCAGCCAGGACACAAATTGATGCCCATATGGGATGCCAGCATGCTGGTCCCATTTTTATTTTTTTCTTTCCTTTTCTTTTCCTTTTTTAAAAAATAAATTTCTTTTTAAAAATTCTGGGAACAGGCATTTGGCCTGGCAGTTAAGATGCGAGTGACATGCCAGTGTCCCATATCATAGGTCCTGAGCTCTGTGCCTGGCTGTCTGCCTGCTGGAGCAGACCCTGGGAGGTAGCAGGTGATCACCCCAGTGACTGGCTTCCTGCCACCCACTTGGGAGATCTGGATTGAGTTCTCAGCTCCTGGCTTTGGTCCCAGTCACAGGCAACTCTCGGAATTTAAGAAGCATGCCAGTAGATCGGAGTTCACTCTGTCAGTTCTCTGTTCTTCTGAATTAATATGAAAAAAAAATTTTAAAGATAGTAACATGAAGCCAGCAGCAGGTAGACATTGTGTGCAACACTGGCATCTCTTAACTGGTGCCAGTTCATGTCCTGGTTGCTATACTTCTGATCCAGCTCCCTGCTAATGGCATGGGAAAGCAGCAGAAAATGGTTCAAGTACATGGGCCCTTGCACCCATGTGGGAGATCTAAATGGAACTCCTAGCTTCAGCGTGGCCCTACCCTGGCTCTTACAGCCACCTAGGCAGTGAAACAGCAGATGGAAGATCTTGGTCTTTTTGTCTCTCCCTCTCTATAACTCTGACTTTCTAATAAATAAATCTTTTTAAAAAGATAATGATATCTATACATATCAAATAAACGAATAAAACTTTTAAGTGAATTTTACACCATTAATTGGTCTTGTACATGGTAACACCTTGTGGAGGTCCATCATTCAGACTGTCAAGCAATAGTGCTGCTTACTCATAGAGAAGAGCAATGAAATATCAATTATTTCATAATGGATAATATTAAATGCAAAAGTGGGGGGGGGACCTTCAAATTCCAAGAGAAACCTCAGGCAATTGTTTTCCTGAAAGAATTTCTGAAAAACTGGAATAGAAATACAAAAAAGATTATACATCTGGAAGGCTCAAGATGCTGGCAAAGCCATCGTATATGGCCCTCACCACTTAGCCTCCATGAATCCCACAGAAATGACAGAAAGAGAAGAAAATGAAACAATCAACACCAATCAACAAACTAAAATGTCTTAGAAAATTCCTGAAGACAGAAATCTGACATGGTTGAAATGATGGACAAGTAAAGCAGGAGGAACTTCAACTAATAAAACAAATAGAAGAAAAATGCAGCTAAGAAAAAAATTTTTTCCAAGGATATCCCATAGAAATCACACTTGGAATCAACTGGTAGAAGAAAGAGTCCCTCTTGGATTGAACCAGTCACTAGGGAAGCTAGAAATGGGACTTCTGTTCTCAGGAGAAAGCCCCCAAAATTGCTCTCTTTTTCACAGTTGAGGAGATTTCTTAGTTTTGCTGCTGAGAATAAAGAAAAGAAAAGCACAATCTGAATTTACTGAAACCTTCTTGATGGGCAAATGGTAGGAAGGACAAAGAAAACAAGCTCCACCCAGAAAAGACACTCAATAAAGCATAGAACACAGAGAAAAGTCTTCTTTCCTGTGACCATATCAGAGCTCTTAATTACTTAAAAGAAAAAGAGAAAAATGAAAGTGGCAAAAGGGTGAGGAAGAAGAGTGCGTAGAGAATGCACGGATATGCACATGCATGCATGCACAAACAGGATACTCATGAAAAATTAAACACACACAATTGTTTATACAGTTATGTTGAGGGTGGGAAAGAAGCTATTCTATATTCAATATTGTATAGTTTGGGGATTCATTACAAGAACAGATTGTTTTATAATTTTAGAAACACAACATATTTTTAAATTCCATGGAAATGAGAGAAGTTATGATCATACTCATATAACACTGTGGAAGAAAGGCTTAATTCAAAAGCTTAAACCCTTAAAACAAATTTAACCATTAGCTTCAGTTAAAGGATATTCCTATAATATTCACAGCACTCATGGAAGTTTTGGATTTTATACCTCCTATACATATGAAGTTATTTCTCATTAAAAAAAACTGAATAAACTTCTATATGACTGTTAACTCCTTTTTTTGAATGACATACTTCCAGTGTATTTTATAATCATAAGCATAACCCACCACCAAGTAAAGACTTAAACCAATAGTAAAAAGAAAAAACACTGTTCCTCAACAGTACAGACAAGGACTGTAAACAATAATGAAAGCTCAAAACATCAATTTCACTGATACACATTATATTCTTTGTACTCTGTTACTTACGGCAGATCAGGGAAAACATCATAGAAGCCTTTGGGGACTGGCTTATTTTCAATAACATAGTGATATCCATTCGCATCCACTTTGTTAAAGACTTTTTGTGGCTGAGTAGTATTTAATTGTGTAAATATAGCACATATTCTTTATCCAGTCATCAGTTGATACACATTTGGGTTGATTACAATCTTTACCTATTCTAAATGGAGCTGCAATAAATATGGGGGTACAGATTACTCTTTATGCTGATTTCATTTCCCAGGAGTGGATGGCTGGGTCATTTGGTAAATCTATTTTCAGATTTGGAGGAATCTCCATACTGTCTTCCATAATGGTTGTACTAGTTTACAATCCTACAAACAGTGCATTAGGATATCTTTTTCCCCACATCCTAACCAGTATTTATTGTTTTTTGATTTCTGTATAATAGCATTCTAATTGAAGTGAGGTGAAGTCTCACTGAAGTGTTCATTTGCATTTCCCTGAAAAATAGCAATACTAAGTATTTTTTCTTGTTTCCATTGGCCAATTGCATTTAATTCTTTGATAAATGCCTGTTCATGTTCTTTGCCCATGTCTTAACTGGCTAGTTTGTTTTGTTGTTGCTGAGTTTCTTGAGATCTGTATAGATTGTGGATATTAATCCTTTGTCAGCTGCACACTTTGCAGATATTTTCTCCCATTCTGTTAATTGACTCTTCACATTGTTGAGTGTTTCCTTTGTCATGCAGAAGCTTCTTAGCTTGATGTAATCCCATTTGTATACTTTCACTTTTATTGCCTGTTTTTCTGTTGTTTTTTTTTCCAAGATGTATTCGACTATGCCAACGTCTTGCAGAGTTTCCACATGTTTTCCTCTAGTAATCTGATGGTATCAAGCCATAGATTTGATCCTTGATCCACTGAATTTTGTATAAGGTGTAAGGTAGGGGTCTTCTTTCATACTTTTGCATGTACATATCCAATTTTCCAAGAAACTTTTGATAAAAGGACTGTCCTTTCTCCAGGGATTGATTTTAGCTACTTTGTCAAAGATTAGTTGGATGTAAAAGTTAATTGATTTCAGGTATTTCTATTCTGTTCTACTGGTCTACATGTATATTTTTTGTGCCAGTACCAGGCTGTTTTGAGTATAACTTAACTGTAGTATGTCTTGAGGTCTGGCATTGTGATCCCTCCAGCTTCGTTTTTATTGCTTAAGATTGCTTTACCTACTCAGGGTCTCTAGTGTTTCTATATAAATTTTAGCACCTTTTTATAAAAGATTTATTTATTTATTTGAAAGTCAGAGTTACAGAGAAAGAGGCAGAGAGAGAGAGGTCTTCCATCCACCAGTTCACTCCCCAACCGGCCCCAACAACCAGAGTAGTGCCAATCTGAAGCCAGGAGCCAGGAGCTTCTTCTGGGTCTCCCACATGAGCGCAGGGTCCCAAGGACTTGGGCCATCCTCTCCTGCCTTCGCAGGCCATAGCAGAGAGCTGGATCAGAAGAGGAGCAGCCAGGACTAGAACTCGCGTCCATATGGGATGCCTGTGCTTCAGGCCAGGGCTTTAACCCACTGCACCACAGCGCTGGTCCTAGCATCTTTTCTTAAACATCAAAAAGAATGTCATTGGTATTTTGATTGGGGTTGCATTGAATATGTAAATTGTTTTGGTAATATGGACATTTTTATGATAGTAATTCTTCCAATCCATGAACATGGGAGATTCTTCCACTTTTTTGCATCTTTTATTTCTTTCTTAAATATTTTTTTTTACAGGCAGAGTGGACAGTGAGAGAGAGAGAGACAGAGAGAAATGTCTTCCTTTGCCGTTGGTTCACCCTCCAATGGCCGCCGTGGCCAGCACACTGCGCTGATCTGATGGCAGGAGCCAGGTACTTCTCCTGGTCTCCCATGGGTGCAGGGCCCAAGGACTTGGGCCATCCTCCACTGCACTCCCTGGCCACAGCAGAGAGCTGGCCTGGAAGAGGGGCAACCGGGACAGAATCCGGCGCCCTGACCAGGACTAGAACCCGGTGTGCCGGCGCCGCAAGGCAGAGGATTAGCTTAGTGAGCCGCGGCGCCGGCCATTTCATTTCTTTCACCTCCTTAGTTAAATTTATTGTGAGGTATTTAATTGTTTTAAAGTTATTCTGAGTGGGATTGATCTTAGAAGTAATTCCTCAGCCATGGCACTGCATATGTATACAAAGGCCATTCATTTTTGCATGCCAGTTTTACATACTGCAAATTTTAAAACTCTCGTTTGAGTTCCAGTAGTCTCTTAGTGGAGTCTTTTGGTTTCCCCTAACATAGAATCATGTCATCTGCGAACAGGGATAATTTGACTTCCTATGCCTAATTTGTATACCTTTGATTTGTTTTTTTGTTTGTTTGTTTGTTTTCATTTTTTTGCCTAATGTCTCTATGTAAAAATTCCAGAACTACAAAAGCAATGATGAAAGTGAACAGCCTTGTGTCTTTCTGGATGTATCTTAGTGAGAATGCTTCCAACTTTTCCCCATTCAATATGATGCTGCCTGTAGAACTGTTATATATTGCCTTGATTGTATTAAGGAACATTCCTTTTATACCTAATTTGCTTAAAGTTTTTGTCATGAAAGGATGTTGTATTTTCTAAATGCTTTTTCTGCATCTATTTAACTACCCATACAGTTTTTATTGTTCAATTTCTTTATTTGATATATCATATTTAGTGATTTGTGCATGTTGAAATATCCCTGCATACCAGGAATAAATCCCCCTAGGATTTGATTAGCTATGAGTTTGTTAAAAATTTTTGCATCTATGTACATTTTTCCATTCATATTGACTTATATTTCTCTTTCCTTGTTGTATCCCTTTCTGGCTTTGGAATTAAGATAATGCTGGTCTCTTAGAAGAAGTCTGTTTTGAATTCAATTGTTTTGAATAATATGAGAAGAATTCAAATTAGTTATTTAAAACTTCAGTGAAATTCAGCAATGAAGCCATCCAGAGCTAAGCTTTTCTTTATTGTCAGGGCCTTTATTACTGATTCAATCTCTATTTTGATTATTGGTCTGTTTAGGTTTTTCTATGTATTCATAACTCAACCTTGGTAGATTCTATGTGTCCTGAAGTATAGCCATTTCTTCTAGATTTTCCAATTTCTTGGTATATGCCTGTTTACAGTAATTCCTAATTTTTTAAATTTATTTTTTATTTATTTGACAGGAGTCATAGATAGTGAGAGACAGACAGAAAGGTCTTCCTTCCATTGGTTCACTCCCAAAATGGCCACTACAGCTAGCACTGAGCCGATCCGAAGCCAGGAGCCAGGTGCTTCCTCCTGGTCTCCCACGCAGGTGCAGGCACCCAAGCACTTGGGCCATCCTCCACTTCCCTTCCCGAGCCACAGCAGAGAGCTGGACTGGAAGAGGAGCAACCAGGACTAAAACCCAGAGGCCATACGGGATGCTGGCACCGAAGGAGGAGGATTAATCAAGTGAGCCATGGCACCGGCCTTTTTTTAAAATTTCTGTGCTGTCCATTGTGACATCTCTTATTTCATCTCTGATTTTATTGATTTGGATTTTCTCTCCCCACCCCTTTCTTTGGTTAGTAGGGCCAATGGTATATCAATTTTGTTTATGTTTTCAAAAAACCAGCTGTTAATTTCACTGATCTTCTGTATAATTTGTGCTTGTAATTTTGTTGAAGCCTCTAATTTTAATTATTTCTTTCCTCCTACTAATTTGGGGTTTGGTTTGTTCTTGATTTTCGAGGTTGCTGAGATGCACTGTTAGATCATTTATTTCATGCCTTTCCAATTTCTTGATGTAGGTACTAATTACTATAAACTTTCCACTTACCATTACTTTTGCTGTATCCCATAGATTTTGATATATTGTGCTGTCATCTTCATTAGCATATAGGAATTTTTTTTATTTCCCGTTTCATTACTTTTATGACCCACTGTTCATTCAGGAGCCTGTTGTTCATTTTCCATGTGTTTGTGTATTTCCTAGAGTTTCTCAAGCTGTTAATTTCCAACTTCATTCCATTATGGTCATAAAAAATACATGGTATGATTTCAATATTTTTTAATTTGTTGAGACTTGCTTTATGGGTCTAGCATATGGTCTATCTTAGAGAAAGTTCCTCGCACTGATGAAAGAAATGTGTATTCTTTATCTGTAAGGTGACATGATCTGTAGCTATCAATTAGGTCCATTTGACCAATAGTGTCAATTAGCTCTGTTGTTTCCTTGTTGATTTTTGTCTAGTTGATTTGTCCACTAATGAAAATGATGGGGAGAGGGGCTGATGTCTGGTACTGTTATTGTGTGGGAATTTATGTCTCCCTTTACATCCACTAACATTTGTTTTAAATAGCCAGATCCCCAAGAATTGAGTACATATACATTTACTATAGTCACATCTTTCTGTTTAATTGATCTTAATCGTCACATAATGCTCTTTTTTGTCTCTTTTAACAGTTTTTGTGTTAAAGTCTACTTTGTCTGATAATAGGATGGCTAACCCTCCTCCTTTTTGGTTTCTGTTAGCATGGAACAATTTTTTCCATCCTTTCACTGACACTGTGTGTGGGGAGCAACTGAGACTAGACTAAGTTACTGGAATTAAGACTTATTCTATGCATCTGCTCTCCCACAATACGGCACTGGGGAGGAGTAAACTTCTACGCAGCTGCCTCTCGCCAATTTGACTGATAAGCTGCAGGAGCTAATCCTGCTCCTGATTGGAGGAGAGCAGTGTGCTCGGCGTGTGGGCAGCAGAGTTAGGATTGGTGGAAGAGGACTATAAAGGAGGAGAGAGACAACATGCACGAAGGAACATCTGAAGGAACATCCAGAAAACATCTGAGAAGCCCCCGAGAGAGCCGGCCGGCAGTGTGCCGCTCCTCCGCGGAAGCGGGGAAAGTGGCAGGGGGTGCCGCCCCTCCATGGAGGTGGAGGGGCCAGCAGCCAACCCGCGAAGGACCAGCAGCAAACCCGGGAAGGGCCGAGCAGACAAAAGAACAGCGCAGGGTCTAATGTCGTTCCTCCGCGAATGGGGGAGCGACAACTGTGTACATATCTTTTTGGTGAGATATACTTCTTGCAGGCAGCAAAGATATTGGTCTTGTTTTTTAATCCATTAAGCCATTCTGTATCTTTTAATTGAATAATTTAAGCCATTTACATTCAACGTTATTACTGATAAATAACACCTTGGCCCTGTAATTTTTCCCTAACTATTCCTATTGATTGCTTTGGATTGCCTTTGTACTTTTACTAGGAGATTTTCTGCCTGAACATTCTTTCATAATGATAATTATCTGTGTTTCTGTGTGTAACACATCTTTAAGAATCATTTATAAAGGCTGGATGAGTGATGACAAATTATTTCAATTTCTGTTTGTTAAGGAAGATTTTTATTTTACCTTCATTCATAGTGAGAGCTTTGCAAGGTACAGTATTCTTGGTTGATAGGTTTTTTTTTTTTTCTTTTTAAGATATGGACTGTGTCTCTCCATTCTCTCTAGCCTATAGGGTTTCTGATGAGAAATCAGCTGTCAGTTTAATTGGAGATCCCCTGAAGCTGATCTGGCATTTCATTCCTGCAATTTTAGAATCTTTATGTTTTACTGTTGAAGTTTAACCCTATCATGCAATCACAGAATTCCCACAGTGATAGCACATAAGGCTCCCACCGTTACAGGGAGTGAGGGTCCACTTTCAGCCCCACAAGGCTTCTCCCTCCATGGAAAGGGCCAAAGCATTCCCAGATCCAGCTGCCTGTCTGTTCTACCATTTAAAAAAATTATTTAAAGTATACAAGTTTCATGTATTTCATATATACAGTTTAGGAACACAGGGATACTTTCTACCCTACCTTCCCACCCCATGCTCTAACCTTTCTTCCTTCTCTCTCCTATTCCCACTTATAATTTTTACAAAGATTTATTTTCAGTTTATTTTATACTCATAAGGGGTTAACCCTATATTCAGTAAAGAGTTCAACAAATATTATGAAGAAACAAAAATAATAACTGTTCCTCAACCTACAGACAAGGGCTGTAAATAATCATCAAACCTCAAAATGTCCATTTCACTGCAATACAGTACATCTTATGTATTCTTATAAGTTACCCACATCAGGGAAAATATATAATATCTGTCTTTTTGGGACCAGCTTATTTCACTAAGCATAATGGTTTCCAGTTGCATCCATTTTGCTGCAAAAGACAGGATTTCATTTTCTTTTTTGTTTGTTTTGTAAAGCTCAGTAGCACTCAATAATGAATATATTTTTTAAAGATTTATTTGAAAGTCAGAGTTACACAGAGAGAAGGAGAGGCAGAGAGAGAAAAAGAGGCCTTCCATCCATTGGTTCACTCCCCAGATGGCCACACTAAGCTGGAGCTGCACAGATCCGAAGCCAGTAGCCAGGAGATTCTTCCGGTCTCCCATGCGGGTACAGTGGCCCAAGGCCTCGGGCCATGTTCTACAGCTTTCCCAGGCCATGGCAGAGAGCTGGATCGGAAGTGAAGCAGCCAGGTCTTGAACCAGCACCCATAAGGGAAGCAGGCACTGCAGGCAGTGTGGCTTTACCTGCACCGCCACAGCACCAGCCCTCCATAGTGCATATATACCATAATTTCTTTATCCAGTCGTCAGTTGATGCACATCTGGATTGATTCTATATCTTAACTATTGTGAATTGAGCTGCTATAAACATGGGAGTACTGATAACTTTCTGGCAGTTTGAGTACAGGTGCCAGTGACATAGAGGGGAAGGGAGTGCCTCACAGGCTTAAGTGGATGCCACATCCCCTGACAACCCTCTAGGCAGACTTAAAGTCAGTGAGGACCACGGATTTATCCATCAGATAAAATCCCCTAGTTATAAGAACATGAGCTGGGGCACCTTGTATTTGCTTTTTAAGATGCTGTTTCTCCATACTATTTGCCGGGAGCTCTTACTGGGGTGATGTGAAACAGACAGTGTGTTCTCGCTTCCTTTGTTCAGGAGGGAACCCTGCTGCAGTCCTGATGCAGGCAGGACTCGATGTCCCTGTGGTCTACAAGGTTCTCCCTCATGCAGTAACACCACTGGCACTGGCTTCTGCAGTTTTTTTTTTTTTTTTTTTAATTAAAATACTGAGTTTATTTCACAAATCTTTTTTTAAAAAATGTCGGTAAAAGGGCACAATTTGGAGTACTGGTAAATTCACTTTTTTTTTTAACTTTTATTTAATGAATATAAATTTCCAAAGTACGATTTATGGATTACAATGGCTTCCCCCCATACCGTCCCTCCCACCCACAACCCTCCCCTTTCCCACTCCCTCTCCCCTTCCATTCACATCAAGATTCATTTTCGATTATCTTAATATACAGAAGATCAGCTTAGTATACATTAAGTAAGGATTTCAACAGTTTGCTCCCACACAGAAACATAAAGTGAAAAATAATAGATGATTTTTTTTAAATGATGATGAAATCAGATCAGACCTATTGTCATGTTTAATCCCAGTGAGAGTCAAGTTGGGAGTTGATAATTTCTTTTTTTTTTTTTTTTTTTTTTTTTTACAGAGGATCAGTTTAGTATACATTAAGTAAAGATTTCAACAGTTTAGTTGTTTCTCATTTCTCTTTAAGATGGCATCTCCTCCTGATGCTGATTCTGACACCGGCAGGAGTGGAACAGAGGAGCACTGCCAGAGTATGGCGCTGTGCGGGAGCAGGGGAGGGGAAGGAAGCAGCGTGGTTCCCTGCTCCAAGCCTGGCAGCTGCTCAGACCCCAGTCAGCTTCCCAGGCTACAGAAAAAGTCAGTGCGTGACTGTGGAGATCCCTGTCAGCTGAAACTGCTGCAGCGGCACATGCAACTATTATTTCCTATCTTGTCATCAACTGTTAACTCTGAACAAAAATAAATAAATAAAAATAAACATTCAGTAAAAGAGACATCTCATTAAATTAATTCAGAAGTGATATTTTCCAGTTTGAAAACCACAATAAGAGAGGGTTACCCAAAGCAAGTAAGGACTCAACTAATGAAGATTTCAGAATCATAAATCTTACTGCATATCTGATCAATATTCAAGAAAGTTCATTGAAACATCTTTCTAGCATGTTGGTCACTAATTTCGTTATGGTTTCTCACATTACCAAAAGAAGATAATAATCTTTAATTTTAAAAAATGTGATATCAGTAACTAAAACTGCAATCATAAAACACAGCATATTTATTTAGGAGGCTGGTAATAAAATTTTAATATATCAACCAAACTTTAATTTATTTTGAGTAATGACAGCATGCCAGGCTCCAAAGAATCAAACACTTTTTTTTCACTATTTGAGAAAAATACAATAAGAAGACAGAATACAGCAAAGGTACTATTCCAATCTATGTATTTAATTGACATATCCAGGTATATTTCTATCTATACTCCCCACCACTACCTGCAAGCTCTTTCCTTTCCATTTGCTACACAGTAGTATAAGTAGTATCTTCTTTAATTGCTTGCTAGCCCTCACTGCACTGTGAATCACCCTCCAATTCCTGGAACTCATCTTTGTTATTCTCCTCCCACCTCCCAAAGCTCTGATGGTCAGCACCTGCCGCGTTCCTAATCTCTGCAACTCCTTGGAGTCACCTTCCTCACTCTTGGGCTCACCCCAGGCTCAATCACCTGACCTTTGGCAGGAAGAATTTAGAGTGTTGCTCCAATGCTCTGGGACTCTCTAGTGTCATTAGCCTTGCTACAACTTTGTACTCCAGCTCTGATAGCTCCTTCAGTATTCTGATCCTGAGGTTCACTTCTGCTTATTACATCTTTCATTTCCAGTCATGGAATTTGTGGCTGATACCTCTGAACTCATTGCCCCAACAAATCACTTCACTCCTTGCATTGGTATCTTAGGGATGCCTTCCTAAGACTATGACTGGGAACCAGCAGCCTGCTTTTGGTTCTTGCCCAGTGGTTCCAGGTGATTTTGCTGAAAACATTCAGAAAGCTGTTCAACATCATACTTGTTCAAAATCAAATATTCCTCATCATTGGTTTTTCAAAATATTGCAATTTGGCTACAATACAGAATGAGTAATTGTACAATTATTATTCACTTCTAGCATTACTGGTCCTTATTTGAATTTTTTTCATGTACTTTACTCTTATTATATTTTGCTTTATTTTATTTGCACATCATTTATAGCTAATTATTTCAACCATAAGGCATTTGTAATATCAAAAAGTCACAGCAGTCTAAACATCTGACAACATAAAGTTGAGGAAAGTTAAATATCTAAAACTGGTTTTAAGAAGATTTATCAAACGTCATTTTAGAGAAAAAAATACACATACATCAATGTACTCCCAAAAGAAAAAGATAAATAAACAAAAGTATGAATACGGCTTATTTTCTTTAAAATCTTTAAATCTTTTTTTTTTTTTTTTTTTGAAAGGAAGAGTTACAGGGAGAGGAAAAGAGAGAAGGAGATCTTCCATCCACTGGTTCACTCCCCAAATTGGTGCAAAGCCCAGGGCTGGGCCAGGCCAAGGCCAGGAGCCAGGAGTTTTCTCCAGGTCTCCCACAAGGGTGCATGGGCCCAAGCACTTGGGCCATCCTTTACTGCTTTCCCAGGTGCATTAGCAGGGATCTGGATTGGAAGTACAGCAGCCAGGTCTTGAAACCCGTGCCCAAATGGGATGCTGGCATTGCAGGCGGAGGCTTAACATGCTGCACTACAACATGGGACTCAAACCTTCTTTTCTAATGAAGGGAATTTGGAGAATTTTGTGCAGTTGTCTTCTACTAATCTATTCTTCATAATTTCCTGGAATTAATTAATGTATTGCCATTATGATTCAAAAAAGAAGAGAGTAAGTAATAAATGAACCTAATTCCTTGAAACCAGAAAGGGTACTGCACAATAACTAGCAATATAGGCTTGGGGCTGCCCAGGGTTCTACAGATCATTCTAGATTAATTAGCTGTGAGAACAAGAAGCTTATTGTCTCAAACCACCAGTTTTGACACCTGAAAGATTGAGAATTTAAATCTTTTTTTTATTTTATTATTTTGTTTTGACAGGAAGAGTTAGTGAGAGAGAGAGAGAGAAAGAGAGAGAGAGAGAGAAAGGTCTTCCTTTGCCGTTGGTTCAGCCCACAAATGGCCCCACGGCTGGCACTCTGCGCTGATCCGAAGCCAGGACCAGGTGCTTCCTCCTGGTCTCCCATGCGGGTGCAGGGCCCAAGCACTTGGGCCATCCTCCACTGCCTTCCCGGGCCACAGCAGAGAGCTGGACTGGAAGAGGAGCAACCGGAACAGAATCCGGCGCCCCGACCGGGACTAGAACACAGGGTGCCGGCGCCACAGGCAGAAGACTAGCCTAGTGAGCCGCGGCGCCAGCCAAAAGATGGAGAATTTAATAGTAACTTTTTATAGAGTGGTTATGAGGTTTAAAGGGAGATAATATTTTTAAAGTATGGCTAGGTTCCAGGCACAGGGTAAGCATTCATGAGCTGCAACTACTATTATTTAACAAAAACTTGAGAGCATTTTTTCAAAATTGGCTTTATCCAAACTATAGCACAACATTACTTTGATCAAGTTGTTTTTTATTAAATTACACTTGGCCAAATTACTGTTACTCAAGATATAATCCAGCTCTGCTTACCAGAGCTCTGAAATGCTTCTGCCTGGATTTCTGTTGTCATGCTCTGCTCACCTGTTATCTCCAACACTAATCACCTATCTGAACTATGGCAGCTCTTGCCTCTCCTTTATTTGCAGGGCATATGTTCTGCAGACACCAGAAAGGGCAGATAGTACCAAACTCTGTGTGTGTGCATGCACATATGTACATACGAATGTGTATATATCTATATATATATATACATATCTTTGTGTATATAGATATATACACTGTAATTTTTCTTATATAGACATACTTATAATGAAGTTTAATTTATAAATTAGGTACAATAATAGATGAACAAATGCCAGCATCCAATAACTTATAGGAGTACATGGGATGCAGTCCCACCTCTGCCTCCAATCCAGCTTCCTACTAGTGTACTTGAGAGGCAGCAGATCACAGTGGCTCAAGTACTTGGGTTCTTGCCACTTATGTGGGGAGACTCAGATAGAGTTCTGGGTTCCTGGCCTTAGTTTGGCCCACCCTCAACTGTTGCAGGCATTTGAGGAGTGAAACAGTGGATTAAATATAATTTTTTTCTCTATTTCATTTTCCCTCTTTCTTTGTCACTCTTCCCTTTCAAATAAATAAATAAAACTTTTAAAATATATATTTTACAAGCCGGCGCCGCGGCTCACTAGGCTAATCCTCCGCCTTGCGGCACCGGCACACCGGGTTCTAGTCCCGGTCGGGGCGCCAGATTCTGTCCCGGTTGCCCCTCTTCCAGGCCAGCTCTCTGCTGTGGCCAGGGAGTGCAGTGGAGGATGGCTCAAGTGCTTGGGCCCTGCACCCACATGGGAGACCAGGGTAAGTACCTGGCTCCTGCCATCGGATCAGCGCGGTGCGCCGGCCGCAGCGCGCCAGCCGCGGCGGGCATTGGAGGGTGAACCAACGGCAAAGGAAGACCTTTCTCTCTGTCTCTCTCTCTCTCACTGTCCACTCTGCCTGTCAAAAAAAAAATATATATATATATATATTTTACAAATCGTACATCATAAAATCCTTGGGCCTTCAGGGGAAAAGCATTTATTAGTGAAAACTTTACTATGATTATTCTTTTATTTATTCACAGCTAGGAAGCTATTAACAAAAATCTAGGCCACAGATAGTGGCAACTTCATGAGACCTATATCCAGGGTAGTGGAGGCAGTGAGAAGTAATCAGAGTCTGAATATACTTTGAAGGGAAAGCAGATGCCATTTCCTGCCAAACTGTACGTGTAGTGTGAGAGAAAAGGGGTGAGGATAAATCCAAAGTGACGCAGTTTTCCCACAAGCATTCACAGATGTTGCTCTACACAATGGTAATTCTTTTTAACGACTCAGAACAAATACCAACTCTGAATTGTCGCTTTGAACTTATTACTTTCTCAGTATGTATAATTTCATATGGTACTTCACTTGGCTACCCAAGAATATCAGTCAGTTCAGGCATCCTTCAACAATCTGCAAAGTTGACCATAATCCCCATAAGAAGACAAACACTCTTTCAGACAATAAATTAATTAAAAAGCTTTTTCTTTGGAATCCCAATGCATTTTGACAAGAACAGCAGACAATCAAATTCTGTTTCTTCAAACAAAGTTGAAAAAAAATAGTAGCGGCTTATATTTTATTAGATTCAACTTTTTGATAACATCATTTAATATGGGATTCAGATTCACAGGTAAACTAACATACACAAGAGCTTCTCTTAACATGCTGGCTGCCCACTGTCCCTTTTCACGTACCATGCCTCACTAGGACAGATTTCATGAACTCACACGTTTGAGGTTCACATCTGCTATTTCCAAACAGTAGAAGTAACTATCTCTTATTTTACAAGGAAATACTAATCCCCACTGTGTGCAAATAAATACAACCCCAGAAGAGGCCATGGGTAATTTGGTATTTCAGCTGCATCTGCCTGAAACTTAACTTAGTTTTAGTTTACTTGTTGGCAAGCTGTTGTACACATGTGGAGGATGTAAGAAACCACAATTGTGAAATTGGCAAAGGCACAATTCATTGTATTGGAAAGGTAGTGAGCTGTGAAAATCCACACTATCCAGCTGAAATGACTAATGGGTACTACATGCAAAAGGCAACAACCTTCAAACAACCTTTGGATTTACAAATTATCAACTTATTCCAGTGAGTAGGTGGGAGGGAGAGAAAGCAGTGACTGCTATGTAATAATTAACAGAAGTGATCTGGTCAGCACCGCGGTGGCTCACTAGGCTAATCCTCTGCCTGCGGCGCCGGCACACTGGGTTCTAGTCCCGGTTGGGGTGCCGGTTCTGTCCCAGTTGCCCCTCTTCCAGTCTAGCTCTCTGCTGTGGCCTGGAAGTGCAGTGGAGGATGGCCCAAGTGCTTGGGCCCTGCACCCGCATGGGAGACCAGGAGGAAGCACCTGGCTCCTGGCTTTGGATTGGTGCAGCATGCTGGCCGTAGTGGCCACTTGGAGAGTGAACCAATGGAAGGAAGACCTTTCTCTCTGTCTCTCTCTCTCACTGTCTAACACTGCCTATTAAAAAAAAATAAAAGTGATCAAAGTGAATAACTTAACCTCAAATAGCCAACAATTTCATATGAAATATCCTCTCACTTAACTGTTCTTTACTGACACCTAGAATGGGTCTCAACCTGTACACTAATATAATTTCTAGATATATGAAAATCGGGAAAAAATTATTCCACAGTAAAATTTATAAAATTGTCTATAATATTAATCTAACAATAAAAAATATTTCAAATGAAACATAACTGTAATAGATCATAGCATCTCAACTTATTTGCTCTTCCACCAGCAAGAGGACTATACCAAGTTGCCATGTGACTCTGAGGGCTGCCTGGAGGTGTGTGTACTGCATCCGTTTTAACCAGGAGACTTGCTCTGACCCATGAAATGAGAACGGAAGCAAAAGGAGTCAGTCCCACTGAAAGCTTTAAAAGTTATCACTTGTGTCAGCCACTGTGTTTTTCTCTCCTCTGACAGGAAAATACATGTCCTGACTAGGGCTGTTCCTTCAGATACCAGGTGGCAGAGAGCTGTGGACCTAGTCACAGAACCTGGAAGCCCATACTTGTGTCGGTAAGAAATAATCATTTGTTGCAATAAACCACTAAGAGTTAAGGGTTATTTATTACAGGTCTTCTTAGCAAAAGTTGACTGATATAATAACTTAAGCAAAGAAAAGTATTGTCTTTGAGCTTAAGAAGAAAACATCTTGAAATCAAGGAAAAGAATGTGCAGCCAAAAAATAATAAATGTATCATATTTCAAGTTTGGAGTACATTAATACAATCCCCAAAGAAAAATGAACCAATGCATAAAAGTTATCTCTTTTCTAATCATAGCTCATAATCAACCACACAGCAAGAAAACAGTTTCACAGGATTCTGAAGCACAAGGTATTATATCAAACAAAAGATCAAGTCTACAAACAAAGAATAGCAACTGCAAATCACTAACACATTTGTATATCTTTCTCTGAAGGGCTGAAGCAGAGACGATACATTCTAAAGACTCTAAAGAAATAAATTCAACATCAGGGAGGAAACAGTCAACAAAAAGATTAGAAGAATAAAAAAGCTGCCACATAAAAAAAGCGATGTGATCCCAGGAAACAGTGGCACTTGAGTGAGGAAAAAACAAACAAACAAACAAACAAAAAAACTACTTCACCTTGTTTCTTTGGAAATAAGTTATCAGACCAAGGGATTTTAGGAGAAGACAGTGAGTGTTATGGAGGTTAGAGTGGTGAATCGAGGACAGACTGTCACATTGTGGTATTTGCTTTATCAGAAACACTTTAACTGATCTCTACTGAACTGATCCCTAAATTTAACAGTCACTCTGCAGTCCCTAAAATTTGCTGAATAAGGTCTAGGGCAAAATCTCAGACACAAGGCTGCTGTCCAGCTGGCCACATTATGTTGCCACCATCTGACCGGCAGGCTGGCTACCCAAGAGTCAGTGTGTTTGTCCCTAATAAGGTTTGAATCTGACTTTAGAACATCTGTCCCCAAAGTATTACATAAATGCCATTAAGAACATGTAAACTTAATCCAAGTATGGTATTTTGAACTGGACCCTTTGGGAACTGATTAGATAGGATTAGGTCCTTAGGCTATGTGGGGAGCAACTCGGACTAGACTAAGTTACTGGAATTAAGACTTATTCTATGCATCTGCTCTCCACAATATGGCGATGAGAAGGGAGAAGCAGCTTCTACACAGCTGCCTCCAGTTCAACCAATAAACAGCAGGACCTGCTCCTGATTGGAGGAGAGCAGCGTACTCGGCGTGTGGGTAGCAGAGTTGGGATTGGTGGAAGAGGACTATAAAGGAGGAGAGAGACAACGTGCACCAGGAACATCTAAGGGGAACATCTATCTGAAGGAACACCTGTGCAGACCCCAAGAGAGCCGGCCGGCGGTGTGCCGCTCCCCTGCGGAAGTGGGGAATGTGGCAGGGGGAACCACCCTTCCACGGAGGTGGAAGGGACAGTAGCCAACCCGAGAAGAACCAGCAGCAAACCCGGGGAGGGCCGAGCAGACAAAAGAACAGCGCAGGGTCCTGTGTCGTTCCTCCACGAAGAGGGGGAGCGACATAATGGTGCCGTGACTCGGATATGAAGCCTAGGCAGGGTTTAGTGTCGTTCCTCCACAAAGAGGGGGAGCGACATAATGGTGCCGTGACTCGGATAGGAAGCTTAGGAGGGAAGAAACGTGAAGAAGTGGAAAATACCGGAGAGAGAGACTAGCAAAGAGCCTAGGGAAAAGCCGGACAGAAAAGGTGCCAGAAGAAGCTATCGAAAGCCTAGGCATAGACTCGGATACGGACTGTGGGAAAGAAGTTAGGATTTAAAGTGAAAGCAAGAAGAAACTTAGACTCAGATACGGACTGCAGGTTGAAAGTGAAAGTGGAACCTATAAGAAACTTAGACTTGGATACGGACTGTGGGGAGAGGCCAGGAGAAATGAGGGAGGAATATTGTTGGAAGAAAACTTAGGGAAACATACCGGGTAGAGAAAAATGTTAGGGAGGATGAAGCCGCGAGTGCAGGCCGAGGAATTCTTGGAATTCTTCAAGTCAGCCCGGGGAGCAAGAGGCGAAGATCTGGAACCAGAGGCAGAGACGTGGGCCGCCAGGTTGGAATTCGCCAGGTTAGTCCGGGGAACTTGGATTGAATACCAGTGGTGGAAACGTGAGCTACGCTGTGTGATTCGCGGAAGCCACCGCATGCAGAGAGAGCACGGGGCGTGAATAGATAGGGAACACGGGGCTGGCGCGAGGCCATGGTGCGGGCGCGAAGTGCGTGGAGACCGCGGAGTGTGCGTGTGAAGCCGAGCCGCGCAGAGCCGGGAGCCGCCGAAGGGCGGGCGCCGGGAAGCCGCACAGATGAGAGAAGTGCGGGCTGAAGCGGCGCAAAGCCGGGAAGCCGCCGCGGGGCGGTGAGGCGCCGAGAAGCAGCCTCGGGGCGGGCGCCGGGAAGCCGCGAAGATAAGAGAAACAGAAGTTTAGAAGTAAAATGAGAGAAATAGGAATGCTGGCAGAAAGAAGAAATAGGAGAAACAGGAATGCCCGGAGATAGAGAAATAGAGAAAAATAAGGCCTCCCCACACCACAGCAATGAGAGAGCTTGGATTCGGTCTGCCTGATTAGGGAGGCGGTGAGCACCTGCGGGCGGCTAGCAGCTTATGCGCCGCAGGTCACCGAAGACAGGCACGAATTAACATCAATAAGTCTCCCCACAATACCGCAATGAGAAGGCTTGGATTCGGTCTGCCTGATTAGGCGATAAGCACCAGCAGGCAGCTCGACCAGAGTATGAGCTGCAGGTCACCGAAGATAGGCACGAACCAACACCAATAAGTCTCCCCACAAGACGGCAATGAGAGGGCTTGGATTCGGTTTGCCTGATTGGTAGGCTTGTAAGCACCTGTGGGCAACTCTAGCAAGCAGAGCAGAGTGTGTGCCACAGGACACCGAAGACAGGCACGTATCAACGCCAAAAAATAAAAAGAAAGGGGGATCTATGGGGAGCAACTCGGACTAGACTAAGTTACTGGAATTAAGACTTATTCTATGCATCTGCTCTCCCACAATATGGCGCTGAGAAGGGAGAAGCAGCTTCTACACAGCTGCCTCCAGTTCAACCAATAAACAGCAGGACCTGCTCCTGATTGGAGGAGAGCAGCGTACTCGGCGTGTGGGTAGCAGAGTTGGGATTGGTGGAAGAGGACTATAAAGGAGGAGAGAGACAACGTGCACCAGGAACATCTAAGGGGAACATCTATCTGAAGGAACACCTGTGCAGACCCCAAGAGAGCCGGCCGGCGGTGTGCCGCTCCCCTGCAGAAGTGGGGAATGTGGCAGGGGGAACCACCCTTCCACGGAGGTGGAAGGGACAGTAGCCAACCCGAGAAGAACCAGCAGCAAACCCGGGGAGGGCCGAGCAGACAAAAGAACAGCGCAGGGTCCTGTGTCGTTCCTCCACGAAGAGGGGGAGCAACAGGCTACAGGCCCCATAACTGAATCCAGCTGCTGGATGAGAGACCTAGAGACAGACACACACACGTGCTCCTTGTCTCTTGTCACTTGATGCTCTGTGCCACCTCAGAACTCTGCCAGCAAGCATGCCCTCACCACAGGCAAAACCAGTGAAGCCAAGCCAATCTTGGACTCTGAACCTTCAGAACGATAAGCTAAAAATTAACCTCTTTCCTTTATAAGATTAGTTGCCTAAAGTATTTTATCATAGTAATGAAGAGCTAATAGTCCCCCGACATGTGTTTATGACACTGAGTAAAATTACTATAATCATAATTAAAGTAAACTTAAACCAAAGATACCTGAGTAAAGAAAAATGAAATTGTTTCTAAGAAAACTGATTTAATATTTTGAAAAGGCTCAAGGGCATGAATATAAAAGAAATTGCCAATTTATATATAGCAAAACAATTATAAAATGTGAGGAAAATCATAAATCTAGGATTATGTCTCCATTTATGTTGCTTTATAAAAGTCCATTTACACAATTTCAATATAGTGAAGGGCCGGAGCTGTGGTATAGTGGGCAAAGCCATCGGCTGTGATGTTGGCTTCCCATATGGGCGCTGGTTTAAGTCCTAGCTGCTCCATTTCCAATCCATCTCCCTGATAATGCACCTGGAAAACCAAGTCCTTGTGTCCCTGCACCCACATAGGAGACCCAGAAGAAGCTCCTGGCTCCTGGCTTCAGATTGGCTCAGCTCCATCCACTGAGGTCATGTGGGGAGTGAACCAGCAGATGTAACATCTCCCTCTGTCTCTTTATAAATCTGCCCTATAAATAAATAAATGTCTTTTTAAAAACAAGCAAAACAAATATTATGGCAAACTCCACTGAGACAAACTACACTCAGAATTGGGAAGGATTTGGTCACAAATCAAGAAATTGATGATTAAATGCACACTTATAAAATGTAAAATAAGACATTTGGAGTAGCAATTCTAAGATCCCTCACTGGGATCAACTTTTACTACTGACTGACTGAGAACTGGTCCACTGCCGAATCAGGAAAGGGAAACTGAACAGAATTTGTATAATTATATAATAAGCAACAAGTCCTCGATGCATGCTTTCTAACCTCTCTGCTGGCCTGAACAGACCATTTACCATCTTGACATGAGATCATTTAGTTGAATCCTCAACTGCATTGTAAGCTCCATGGGAGAAAGGATTATACTCCCAAATCACATAAAATTTATCACTTTACATAAGAATTAGCTAATCACAGGGCTCTCCATCCCCCTGAGTCCTCCCTTCCCTATACTGCAGCCACTGAGGGCAGGCAGTGGATCACATTCACCTGTGTGTAGCCCTCAGTAGCTGATGCAATACCTTGCTCACAGAAGGCTACCCAAGAAGTACCAGCTGAATTGAACTAAATGTGGGAAGAAAAATTGCCATCTTCTTTTGAATTAAAGAGTAAAGGCAAGAATGCACTTCAGGAAAGTAGAATGACCTACAAAAGGAGTTGCACAATCAATTTCCTTTTCCTGCCTGACATATTTTTAAGAATCTAAAAATTACTTAACAGAAGTGTTTTAGCCAAGTCTAAATAACAGTATATATATATATATATATTTTTTTTATTTGACAGATAGAGTTAGACAGTGAGAGAGACAGAGAGAAAGGTCTTCCTTCTGTTGGTTCACCCCATAAATGGCCGCTACAGCCAGAGCTGCGCTGATCTGAAGCCGGGAGCCAGGTACTTCCTCCTGGTTTCCCATGCCGGTGCAGGGTCCCAAGCACTTGGGCCATCCTCCACTGCCCTCCAGGGCCACAGCAGAGCTGGACTGCAAAAGGAGCAACCGGGACTAGAACCTAGCACCCATATGGGATGCTGGGGCCGCAGGTGGAGGATTAACCAAGTAAGCCACAGCACTGGCCAACAGAATATATTATATATGCAGCTGTGCAACCTAAAAAGGAGATCAGAATTGGAATAAGCATACCCCATTTGAGGTACCGAAAATTAATTCTAAACCCACTAAATAAATTTAGCATTCAGCCAACCCATTTACTACATCATGTAATGTCTATAGTATTGCAGAATACTCACACATATGAGGGTGGTCATTACTCCACAAAGTAAAGTACAGCATAGTGAATTAATAGATACAGGACCTAATCCCAGAGAGCTTACAGTTTAGGAGTGGTGACAGTCATTAATCAGTCATCATTAAAGAAAAAGGGAAATAGTGAATACGAAAACAGAGATGAACATGTTGCTACAGAAGTATATGGTGGAAAGAGCTGTCCTCTTCTAGTGTTCCGGGATGGCTTCTGGGTAAAGTGAGGAGGACTTACCTATATTTGACAGATATAAACAGGAGCAACCTAGTTCAGAGAAATCTGGGTGTAGGTGTGGCACAAGCATGTATTCATTTGTGCTTATTTGAAAGACATGGGGCAAACGGAAGGAACTCACACATTTCATAATTGGGACAAGAGTATATGTTACAAAAATGAATGCAGAAAAAAAAGTGCCTAAGAAGGTAGGAAGTTTCTGAGAACCTAAAGGAAGACAGTTTTTCAAGCTGGAGGGTTTTGTCAACCACATCTGACAGTGCTGAGAATTCAAGCAGAAAAGGGTCAGAAAGCAACATATGGCTTTATGACAAGAGACCTGTTCGACTAGAACCAGAACCACTAGGACAGAGGGAGGCAAAAAGCAGGTGAGGGTAGGTGAAAGATACACTGGAGGTGAGAAGAATTGGAAACACAGCAGATTGACCACTGGAGGAAGGAGAAAGTGAGTATCCAATGGATACAGGTAACCTACAGTTCTTCTTCAGAAGGAAGACACAGGTAGAAGTTTTTATTACAAAGTGGAGGGAATGTTTATGCTGGGAGAAAGTAATGAGAACTGAGGCATTTGTAAGGACACATGAGTGCTTGAAATCAGGAATTGAGGATCATGTAAGAATTATATCACTTTTCTTTTGTTAAGATTCATTTATTTGAAAGACAAAGTGATGGAGCTATACAGAGAGAAAGAGATTTTCCATTCACTAGTTCACTCCCCAGATGGTTGCACTGACTGGGGCTAGGCCACACCAAAGACAAGGGCAAGGAACTCCACTGAAGTCTCTCAAGTGAGCGGCAGGGGCCCAACGACTTGGACCATCTTTAACTACTTTCCCAGTAGTAAGAAGCTGGATCAGAAGCAGAGCACTCTGATATGGGATGTTGGTGCTGTAAGAGGCAGCTTAACTTGCTGTGCCACAATGCTAGCACCGATATCACTTTTCTTAACACTTTCAAAAATAAGTTGAAAATGCCCAAAGATGAGCAGGAGTAGACACCCTGATATCAGGCAAAATAGACATTAACACAAAAACTGTTAAAAGAGACAAGGTAGGACATTATGTAATGACTAAGGGATCAATTCAACAGGAAGATGTGACTATAGCAAATGTATATGCACCCAATGCTAGGGTACCTGACTACTTAAAACAAATGTTATTGGATCTAAAAGGAGATATAGACTCCAATATACAATATAACACTCCACTTTCATCAATGGACAGATCAATTAGACAAAAAAAATCAACAAAGAAACAACAAAGCTAATTTATGCTATGGACAAAATAGATTTAATTGATTTCTGCAGAACATTTCATCCCACAGCTGCAGAATATACATTCTTTTTATGAGTACATGGAAAGTTCTCTAGGATAGACCACTTGCTAGGCCATAAGGCAGTCTCAACGAATTCATGAACAACTTACACTTTAGAGAGGTATTTTAACCAATTCAGTACTTAGTTTCTTTACCACTACTAGTAGCAGGTATATTTCATTTCATAAGTGCCCACTGACAGACAAATTTGACAATTTGAGAAGTTCTTAAAATTGGCCCAAGTGACAGAGTTTGAAATCTTATATGAATATGGATAACCTGTTTTTTGGTGTTTGTTTTATTTTTACTTACTGACTTTCTAGAAGTAAGACATTGTCATGGGGCTTCTCTGTGCATCTTAGATGTTATCAACAAAGTTAAAAATTGGAAAGTTTACTAAATTACAAAAGGCAAATTATTTCAAAGGATTATAGTATGACACCCTTATATGACACCCTGATATGACAACAATGGTCCAACCATGAATTCAACCAAACACTATAAAGAAGTCTAAAAGAAACATATATATGTTTGATATTTTTGAATTTCATAAAATAAAAAAAAAACAAGCTACATAAAGGCATTCACATTCCGAAGTCTAGAAGTGGACATGAAATGAAGTTACTGTGGGAAAGTTCTCAAAAACCAAGGTAGGTTTACATACCACTGCTCAGAGAAGGCTAGGGTTAAGTCTGGGAAAGAATGGCCATGCCCTTTTCGGTTCCTGTCTCCTCTCTGCACAATAAAGCAGAGAGATATGTAAACCACCATAAAGTGTACACAGCCATATCTCAAAGGACTTAATTAACCACCGGGAAAGAAATCAGGAAACACTGCTCTTTTAATCTCTGCCCATTCAGGTGAATTAAATGATATGGTCATTAGATATCAACTTAAGCAATCACAGGCACATTAGTCAAATGATTATCCATTTAATTAAGTATAATAATAAGACAATGTGTACAGTTTGGGAATAAATCAACCGTGATAATCATTTATTTAATTACTTTCTCAACTTCTGTTAAAGGTCCCAAGTGAAAGGAAAGCCCACACCCAAATCTTAAAACCCCTCTCCATTCTGCTCTTGGTGTCTTTCAGATGCAATAAAGCATCAAAGACAATAACCACAACTTGGGCAGCAATTCTGTTCTTTCACCAAGCTGCCGTTTTTAAACCAAGTTTCTCCTGATGACGAGGACACAATCAAGATAACTGCATTAGATTCTAAGTTAACATTTTCCTCTATGGTTTTGTGACTCAGACTTTTCTGAAGTCTCAGAATCATATACATCATAGAATATAGTTCCAAGTTACATTAACTGAGTAAAATATAAATTATAAGAAAACCTTCTTATCAATATTTTATTAATTCATTGATGCAAAGTTGAACTTCAAATTTACTCAGTAGTGGTCAAACCCTTTGCCAAAATCTATTCATACACTGAATCCAGCAGTTTACTTTGAACAGAAATTTCTATGGGAAACTCAACTTCCATTGATAAAAAAATAAATGTAGCTAATTCTGGTGTTTTGTGCTATATCCATTAAATTTACTTCACTTGGCAGTTTATTGATTACTTTAATGTTAGTCATTTAGAAATAATCCCAAAGTCACCATAAACCATTTCTCTCCAATTTTTGTAAAACGAGAGGAAATTTTCTTCAAACAATCTTGCCTGGCAACAAATCGTAGTATTCATTCTTTTTTTTTTCTAAAAAAGAAATGTTTTATTTTTAAATTTGGTAATTGTGATTAGAAAAATCAAGCTAGTTTTAGTTTAAAGTGCATATCTGTGCCTGAACTGCAATATTACTGGGAAATTAATGTGAGATAAAGAGCATAGGAAGATTTTCACTTCTAGGCATTAGCAAGTTCATCACAACTTTCATGTCTCCCAGGAGAATCTATTTCTTTTTTTTTTATTTTTTTAACTTTTATTTAATGAATATAAATTTCCAAAGTACAGCTTATGGATTACAATGGCTTCCCCCCCATACCGTCCCTCCCACCCACAACCCTCCCCTTTCCCACTCCCTCTCCCCTTCCATTCACATCAAGATTCATTTTCGATTATCTTAATATACAGAAGATCAGCTTAGTATACATTAAGTAAGGATTTCAACAGTTTGCTCCCACACAGAAACATAAAGTGAAAAATAATAGATGATTTTTTTTTAATGATGATGAAATCAGATCAGACCTATTGTCATGTTTAATCCCAGTGAGAGTCAAGTTGGGAATTGATAATTTCTTTTTTTTTTTTTTTTTTTTTTTTACAGAAGATCAGTTTAGTATACATTAAGTAAAGATTTCAACAGTTTGCACCCCCATTGAAACACAAAGTGAAATATATTGTTTGAGTACTCGTTATAGCATTAAATCTCAATGCACAGCACATTAAGGACAGAGATCTTACATGAGGAGTAAGTGCACAGTGACTCCTGTTGTTGACTTTACCAATTGACACTCCTGTCTATGGCATCAGTAATCTCCCTATGCTCCAGTCATGAGTTTCCAAGGCTATGGAAGCCCTCTGAGTTCTCCGACTCTTATCTTGTTTAGTCTGGCCTCAGAATCAGCCCTAAAGGCATTCGGATCTGGCTGAAAAGCCCATGAGAGTATTTCAGGCTTGGAAAGCCAAGACACTCTGGCAAAAGATCTCTGTGAGTGAGATCCCAGTGGAAAGAACAGGTCTTCAAAGAAGGAGGTACCTTTCTCTGAAGGGAGGAGAGAACCTCCACTTTGACGTAGTATTCATTCTTCATTTGGGATATCTAGATGTTAGTTTTAACTAAACTTTATATATATATGTGTGTGTGTGTGTGTGTGTGTGTGTATATATATACAGTTGGTAATTAAATTTCCTCTTCTGATAAACAGACTATTACTCAGACTATTAATTTTTTGCTTTACTACATCTGTAAATAAATGTGTCTTCTTTTCATTATATTTTCTAATAATGAAAAAGCTTTTAATGTTTCTTCTTTTTCATTTCTACCATACTGCTTCTTTAACCATGTAGTGCTGTGTCCCAGTTCCACTGTACTCAATGCACTGTTGATTAATTCTCAATGAATCTTTCATTATTACATTTATTACAAATCAGTTGAAAGCACCCTATGACTTCACACTAAATATCTCCTTTGCCATTAACCTTTGCTATTTCATTATCCTATATCCCAGTTTCCTGAGTTAGTCCAGATGGGACTCTCTACTTGCTAATTAGCAGAGTATCTGTATTAAATGCCTTGCTTGTCTGTGGTTATACTCGTAAAAGAACTTTTGACATTAACAGTAAGGTGTTATTGACTGCAGAACAGTCTTGCTAAGAGATAAAAATACTTACACAATAGACTAAAATACATGCACACAGACAAGTACATACTCAGCACTCATAGAGCAAAAATGTGACACTCTGCCAGACCAAATACTCACATGCACATAAACCGCAGGTCAGAGTTCCAGTGGAAGCATTTTTTTGTTATTTTAAAGGAAACAGACATTAGCTTTTCCCAAATTGACAAGGGATACCACATCAGGAAAGAGTCAAGAGTAACAAAGGCAGTTGCTTCCACAAGCACTTACTGAGCCACCAGTAGATGATAAACACTGGGAAAATAAATATGACAGACATAAACGTTATTCTTAAGAAACGCAGGCTAGTGAAAGAAATAAATATGCAAATAAATAATTTATCTAAGTGAGACAATGGATATATCAGGTAGTTCAGGTTTTTTATTCCAGAAGTCTTGGGAACATTTTAAATTTAACATTTTTAAATGCTTTAAGATTTAAATTAGAATTTAAATGTAATTTAATTTAAAATTAATAAATTTAAATTAAATTTTTAAATAAGGCACTTCTTCCCCTAGAATAGGGTGGAGACGTCTGGCCCGCAGGCTATATAAGTCCTTGAAATCATTTGGTCTGGCTCTGCCAAGGCAACCACAGGCTGGACCCACAATTCAATAAATCTATAGCAGGCTAATGTTTAAGTTGCTAATTTTCCACAGCTCATGAATGATGTTATAAATATACAAATGGCCCTTGGCAGAAAAAAATGTTCCCCATAGCTGCCCCAGAAGAATCATTTCACAAAATTTCTATTTTCTATTCTTTTACTTTCACATCACAAGTCCTGTTACCAAAGTCCTCAAACAAAAATTAGAGATCTTGAACCCTCTAGCCCCCCTTTAGTTAATGCCACAGAGCTAGGCTTGGCTGGTTTACCTAGGAGCCTTTTAAGGCCAGGGCTTCCAGGAACACCATCTACTGGCACATAGCATTGCACTGTGAAGGACTTCAGAGAGCAGGCAGAATGCACTTGCCTTCTACAACAAACAATGCATCTGCACAAAATCAGCTTCTTAAAGAAACCTGAAAAGTGGCTGAGCAACAACTCTGCTAATGCAAGTCTCAGTACACAGCACAGACACCTGTTCCACAGAGCATTTCTCATGTCTACAGGAGACTGCAAAACAAAAAAAGTTGCTGAAAAATGGAATTACAAGCTAACTTTGTTAGGGGTGCAAAAATTTTTTGAAGCCTTCCATACTTTTTGTCACAGTGTATTTTCCAAAGGTTCCTCATAAATATTCATTTCAAAAATGGTTTTAAACCAAAATAAACATATTTTAAAAATAGTTTTTTATTTATATGGTAAACAAATTTCATGTATTTTATATATACAGATTTAGGAGCACAGTGATACTTCCCACCCTTCCCTCCCTCCCACCCATGTTCCAACATCCCTTCTCCTTCTTTTCTTATTCTTTCTTTTAAATCTTACAATGACATACTTTCAGTTTATTTTATAATCATAAGCTTAACACTCCACTAAATAAAGAATTCAACAAACAGTAAAAAGAAAAAAAAAAAACCACTATTCCTCAATAGTAGAGACAAAGGCTGTGTACAATCATCAAATCTCAAAATGTTAATTTTGCTCACATACATTGCATTTTTTGTACTCTCTTAGTTACCACAGATCAGGTATATGTGATATTTGTCTTTTGCAGACAGGCTTATTTCACTAAGTGTAATGGATTCCAGTTGCATCCATTTTGTTACAAAAGAAAAGATTTCATTTTTTTTTACTGCTGAGTAGTATTCTGTAGTGTATATGCCCCACATTTCTTTATTCAGTCATCAGTTGTTGGACTTCTGGGTTGATTCTATATCTTAGCTATTGTAAATTAAGCTGCAATAAACACATGGGTGAAGATAACTCTGGAATTCCACTTTTTCAATCAGCTTTTTAAAGTTCTTTTCCAAAGAGAAGATAGGCCACCCAGCAACATCATGGAAACAGTACTTGAGTGGCCTGGGAGGTTGCTTCCCTGCACATCTAATAATTAGGGAGGGGCTCCACGGCAGGAACACAGGCTGCTCTGGCCACAGTCGGGGCAGACATGGTAGGATTCCATCACTCCACACAAAAGGTTGCCTTGAACATAGGATATTTACTGAGAAGTCTCTTGTATGTACAGAATTACACCAGCTACTTCGGGAAGACCTGAAATTTTACTCTGTTTATGTAGAAATAAAACTACCAAGACAGAAACTACAATCTGACCACTGACAGTGATAATGAATAGTTACATAGTAGATAGTTAATACATATTGGCATTTATGGTGCCAGGTGCTTAGTATATATTATCACAATTAATTTAATTCTCATAAATATCTAATAAGGAACAATTATTGCAATCAATTCATGAAGAAGAGCCGAACTTTCTTCAATGTTTATTTATTTATTTTATTTGCAAGGCAAAGCCAGAGAGAATGAAAGAGAGATCTTCCATCTGCTGACTTGTTCCCCTAATGCTCACACCAGCCAGGGCTCTGCCAAATCAAAGCCAAGAGACAGGATCTCCATCTGAGTGTCCCATTGGGTGCCAGGGACCCAAGCAGTTGAGCCATCACCTGCTGCCTCCCAAGACACACAACAGTAGGAAGCTGTATTCAGAAGTGGAGTCAGGACTCTAACCCTGGCACTCTGATATGGGACACAGACAAAACAAGCAATCCAGTGTGCCACAACACCCACGTCAGGAGCAAAAACTGGCCACAATATTTCCAGTGCTCAGGTAGTTTTCAATTGAATGTTCAGCCAGAGAAGTTTAGAGCCTGGAAACTACCTGAAGTGTTTCAGACGACAAAGATCATGTTCTCTCTGCTACTTACAATCTACTTTCTAAAATCACCCCATATCAGCAGTTTTGCATCTCTTCTGTGTCTATGTCAAGTGCTTGCTTTCTCCATTTACCCTAATCATTTTTTTTATTAATTACTTTTATTTATTTGACAGGTAGAGTTATAGACAGTGAGAGAGAAAGGTCTTCCTTCCATTGGTTCACTCCCCAAATGGCTGCTACAGTCGGCGCGCTGCACTGATCCGAAGCCAGGAGCCATGTGCTTCTTCCTGGTCTCTCCATGCGGGTACAGGGGCCCAAGCACCTGGATCATCCTCCACTGCCCTCCCGGGCCACAGCAGAGAGCTGGACTGGAAGAGGAGCAACCAGGACTAGAACCGGCACCCATATAGGATGCTGGCGCCACAGGCAGAGGATTAACCAAGTGAGCCATGGCACCGGCCCCCATTTACTCTAATCTTATCTCATCTTTCCATAAAGCAAATTTTCCTCATTGATCACTGCTATTAACTAGCTGTGAAAATGTTTCGAAAAGATGCCTCACTTTTTGGTGCATTCACACCGTAGTGTGGTCCCCTCCTGCGTGCACTAGACTTGGCCTTGTGACTAGTTGCACTCAAGAGAAGTGAAGCCAGGAAAGATTTCCACATAACTCCTCTCTCTCCTCCCTCGTTCTCTTCTCTTTTCTTCTTTCTCTCTTTATCACTCCTGCCCTGACTCTTGCTCTCTCTCATCACAATCTCTATGTGAAGCAAACTGCCATGTCAGAGCGGCTCTAGAGAAAGAGCCATATGGTGAAGAATCAAAGCCGGTAATCATGTGTGCCAGCCTGGAAGGCCTAACTCAGCCTTCACAGACAGGTCTGGCCTTGCTGACTGCTGACTACAACAGCCTGAGTCCTTGAGCCAGAACCTTAGAACCACCCAGCAAAGCTGCTTCTGAATCCTTAACCCTCAGAAATCATAGGAAATGATAAGTAGCTGTTGGCACAGTTGTTAAAATTCAGGTTAAATCTGTCACACAGCAATAGGTAACTAACCCAATCACAAAATCTTGTGTATACAGCCAAGACAGGCTAGATCAACATTACTCTGAAAAATAACTCAGAAGTCATTCTCTAAATAAAGGTGATTTACAGCATCTTCATGTACACCCAAGGGTGGGAACACATTCAGCTGGCTGAGACATGCACACTGGGAACCAGGGTTGTCTTCCATGGAGGTAGAAGAAATCTACCTCTCTGGCTCTGCAATGAGAGGCACAGAAAGTTCCATATAACCAAATATTCTCCTTATAACCAACTTCATATGCTCTGATTCTGAAATTTTGCAGTAATTAATTTTAAGAGATCTATGTGTTAATTTCATCACATTTTTAACATATTAACTATCAGCTAAAATGAAGAGACAGTGTAGGGGCTTAGCAGGTAAACCTGCCCTCTGCATATGGGCACCAGTTTCAGTCCTGGCTGCTCCACTTCCAATCCTGTTCTCTGCTGTGGCCTGGGAAAGCAGCAGTGGATGGCCCAAGTCCTTGGGCCTCTGCACCTGCGTGGGAAACCAGAAGAAGTTCCTGGTTCCTGGCTTCAGTTCCAGGGAGTGAACCAGTAGATGGAAGACCTCTTTCTCTCTCTCTCTCTCTCTCTCTCTCTCTCTCTCTCTCTGCCTCTGTATAAATCTGCTTTTCAAATAAATAAATAAATCTTTAAAAAAAAAAGAGAGAGAGAAAGAGAGAAGTGTAAACACTGCCCATGTCTGACCTTTACATGAAGGAGGTGTGTTGCTTTGCAATGAATGAAGGATAATTTGGGAACTTAAAAGATCAATGAAGGCATAATATAAATAACTTTGAAAGACATATTTTAACTTAGCTATCCTGCAAAATTTTCAACAAATTAAAAAAAAATCTCTAATAGCACAAACACATGAAATGCTTTTTAAAATCTAAATTGATGCCTATATAAAGTACTCACACTGCAAGGTATTAGTGCATAGGGATAAAGAGAGTAGACAATAAAATAGATCACCTGAGTTCAAATACAAACCAGCTGCTCACACTGGCTGTGCGGTCTCAGGTAAGTTACTTACACCCTCCTGTGTGTCCCTATCCCTACCTGACACAGGGGAATGATAATTATAACTATTTCCTCATAGGGCCATGGTAAATATCACATAAGTACTACACATGACTAGCTCCTGACACATAGTAAGCCCTTAGTGTTAGTGCCACTGTCATCATTATTAAAAATTAACATACAGTTTAAGGATATTTCTAAAATACCTATTTGCCCTGCCAATAAAAAACAACCTAAATGATAAGAATACAGTGGTAAATAACAAAATCTCACCTCAATATATGGTTGTGGTGTGACTGGTATAAAAAAACTCATAGGCCAATTACTTGCTATTTAACTTTAGTTTTTAAACTTTAACCCTAGTGAAACAAAAATATGTATCTTACTGGAAAAACTCATTAAAAGACAACTTTATAAGTTAATAAACATATATTTTATGGTTTTTGAAGACTAGATATTTGTACCTTATTATTTTGTGAGAGATTTTAGAAAATATTGTATGAATATTATTTATAGAAATCTGCAAAACAAACATGTAACATGGAAGAAAAATAACTAAAGGAAACTATAAGTTTGTATCTATGTGATAAATCCTTTCAGCATATATTTTAGCTAGTTGCCTGGTCACCAATTTGGGGCCATGGCCACTGCTATTTGAATCCTGCATCAACACTAGTTGATAAGCCTATGGACTTTGATGGTTTGGTCACAATGTGGAAATGTCTCCAAGTTTTAAAAACATCAATGGGGCTTCTCTCTTTAGACATCCAGATTTAATCTCCCAGCTCTGCCATACCGGAATTTCTTAGTCACCAGAAAACATCTATGTTCAACCTTAGGCAAGGCAAAGGGAGCAGAGGAAATAATTTGTGATAACATAACTCTTCTGGTAATGCAGAATCTTAAATGACATCAGGATTGGGTGGAGCTGTGTTGACAGCTCAGCTCAACACCCAGGGCCCTCTGAACACCTTCAGACCAGCCCCACGGCCTGACACTCTTCAGGACCTGGGCCAGGACCCAAATGTATTTACATATGCTCCTTTTTCTTAGAACACCAACCCATCTTTTCATTTACATTGATAAGATATCACAGATTATTATCATGGAAAGGGATTTCTGGAATACATCCTGGAGAACAAGAGATAAAACACTATCTCTAAAATTTTTGAAGTCAAATTTTCAACTCTAAATGGCAACATTCTGTATTTTAACAAATAGTTCTCTATCAAAAGATTAGAAAATTTTAAGAGCCTGGAAAGCACTTGCTAGGTCAAATATCTTTTCAAAAACTACATATACACTTTTTCAGTAATGCAACAAAATGAACATTTAATAAGAATCATCCCCTTTCTTATGGAATTCAGAATATTCTGGTTCATTTTAGGCCACCTCTTTCATATTTCAAATTTTTTTAGTTGTAGTTGGAAGCTTTTTGGAAGTTTGATCACACAGTTCAACTGACTATTCTACAAAGTGTGCATGTGGGAAGAATCGTTTGCCTACTAGATGTTTCTTTGAGGATTCAGATACTTAAGTTAGCATTAACAAAGCACATTTTCCAAAAATCAAATAAATTGCAAAACTAGGAATATAATCAAGTCTCTAAGAAGGAGTTCCAATCATCTGCCAAAACAGACCTCAAATTCTTAAACCCCTGTCCAAAAAAATTGGACCAAGTATTGACGTTTTCCACGACGCAAGACACAGAGCCACAAATGTTTCTCATTTACTCCACTCCTGGGACATACAGCTCAAATAAAAAATTTCCTGAATACCCCAAATTTCAGATGCAATTTGGAATGCAAGTAATTCCTAATGCTATGCAGGAAACATTGTGATCTTCTCTTACCAAATCAATATTTCGGGAATGCACGTCTCAGGAGATCATCCTATTAGAAGACTAACATCTCTTTCAGCCATGTGACCTAACTATTAGGATATATGCCCCCAGCTCAGATGTGATTTCGAACCTTGAGCAACCCTCTAGTCCAGCTACTGTTCAGTAAGAAAGATGTTACCTCAAGGGAGCTAATAAAGATCCCTATGTGTTCCTTAACAAAAAACAGCGCAACAGTACACTCAACCCCCCTGTTGAGAAAGGACAGAACAGTGCTCAAAGATATGAGAGCTACTGCTGCTGCTTCTGCTGCAAAAGAACACTCCCTGTGGCCTCTGGACAGATTCTAATCAAATTCAAGAGTGAAATTTGGCAGAGCCTCTAGTTACATGAGACCCATTCTAATCCCACCCTCACCTCTATTTCCCCTTATTCAGTCAGTAATCATATCTTGGAGAACCAAAGTTGAGATACCTCTTCCAAAATTCTTCCAAATTTGTAGATCCCTCTTTTCTTTCAAGGAAAGAAACACAGCTGAATACAGGAAGAAGAGTACTGCCTTGAATGTATCAGAAGAACATGGAAACTGTGTAAGTCTTAGAAAATGTGATCACTAAAAACAACGGAAGTATGTGTAAGTGCATACAGTATGATAAAATACAGAGCATAGCAGAGAAGCCAACATGATGGTAAGATACCAAGATTAACACTTAATGATACACTTCTCCATTAATTAAGGGAGCTTTATAGGCAACATGTGCAGTTTAGGGCAACTCCTAAAAATGAGACTTGAGGAAGTCTGAGGCAAAACTCAGACCTGAACACAATACCTTCAAAGTTTTGGCAAAAGGAGACAGCTATTGATTGTACAGATGTAATCAGTGGTAGGAAGAAATGTCTCAAACTGAAGGAATTTGAGGAAAGCTTAAAATCATTACTTAAGAATTAGGAGAAAAAAATCTAGTTCAAATAATAACCTTTGGGGCCAGCGTCTTGGTGTAGTGGGTTAAACCACAGCCTGTGACTGCAGCATCCGATATGGGAACCAGTTCAAGTCCTGGCTGCTTCACTTCGGATCCAGTTCCCTGTTAATGGTCTGGGAAAGCAGAGGAAGATGACTAAATGTTTGGGCCCCTCCACTCACTTCTGGAGACCCAGAAGAAGTTCTTGGTTCCTGGTTTCAGCCTGGCCCAGCCCCGGCCTTTGTGGCCATCTGGGGAATAAACCAGTAAATGGAAGATTCTCTCTTTCCAGTCTCTCTCTCTGTCTCTCCCTCTCTCTCTTTCTTTCCCTCTCTCTGTGTAACTTTGACTTGCAAATAGATTAATCTTTAAATAAAAAGATTTTTATTTTTTAAAGATTTACTTTATTATTTATTTGAAAGTCAGTGTTACACAGAGAGAGGAGAGGCAGATAGAGAGAGAGAGAGAGAGATTTTCCATCCTATGGTTCACTCCCCAATTGGCTGTAGTGGTCAGAGTTGTGCTGATCCAAAGCCAGGAGCCAAGAGCTTCTTCTGGGTCTCCCACTTGGGTGCAGGGGCCCAACGACTTGGGCCATCTTCCACTGCTTTCTCAGGCTATAGCAGAGAGCTGGCTTGGAAGTGGAACAGCCGGGTCTCGAACCAGCGCCCATGTGGGATGCTGGTGCTTCTGGCCAGAGTGTTAACCCACTACACCACAGCAGCAGATGTGATAAAAAGATTTATTTTAAAAAATAATAATAACCTTTAAAACACAACAATGAAGAACCTAACTAAATAAAATATTGGCTAAAGCAAATTTCAGGATTCAATAGGCAATCCTTTTTCAAAAAAAAACCTTTTACTTAGTAAATATAATTTTCCAAAGTACAGTTTATGGATTACAATGGCTTCCCCCCCTCATAACTTCCCTCCCACGCGCACCCCTCCCATATCCCGCTCCCTCTCCCATTCCATTCACATCAAGATTCATTTTCAATTATCTTTATATAGAGGATTAATTTAGTATATAATAAGTAAAGATTTCAACAGTTTGCACCCACAAAGAACATAAAGTATAAAATACTGTTTGAGTACTAGTTGTATCATTAATTCACATTGGACAACACATTAAGGACAGAGATCCCACATGAGGGGTAAGTACACAACGACTCCTGTTGTTGACTTAACAATTTCACACTCTTGTTTATGGCGTCAGAAATCTCCCTAGGCTCTAGTCATGAGTTTCCAAGGCTATGGAATTCTCTTGAGTTCGCTGACTTCGATCTTATTTAGACAAGGTCATAGTCAAAGTGGAAGTTCTCTCCTCTCTTCAGAGAAAGGTGCCTTAAGGGCTGATTCTGAGGCCAGAGTGCCGTTCAGGACATCTGCCATTCTATGGGTCTGCTGTGTATCTCACTTCCCATGTTGGATTGTTCTCTCCCTTTTTTATTCTATCAGCTAGTATTTGCAGACACTAGTCTTGTTTATGTGCTCCCTTTGGCTCTTAGTCCTATCATTATGATCAATTGTGAACAGAAATTGATCACCGGGACTAGTGAGATGGCATTGGTACATGCCACCTTGATGGGATTGAATTGGAATCCCCTGGTATGTTTCTAACTCTACCGTTTGAGGTAAGTCAGCTTGAGCATGTCCCGAATTGCACATCTCTTTCCTCTCTTTAACATTTAAATCAGTGACTTGGTGAAGCAGATTTCCCTTCATGATCTAAGGGGGCTTCATCCAAACAGTGAAGACTTGAAGAGAACAAAAGGCTGACCTCCCTGTCCTCTATCCCCACTAAATAAAACAAAATCCCTTGGCACAGCCTTCTAACTAGAACATCTGTACTTGCTGCCTGATGGCATCAAAGTGGGACTTCAGTTCTTCCTGAAGCTCTACCTGAGCTTCAAGTCTTTGGACCCAAAATGGGACACCAGCTCTGCAGATCAGGGACTTGGCAGTTTCCATAATCACATAAGTGAATTTCTTGTAATAAGCCACTTCCCCACACACACTTGTTCTGCTTCTCTGCAGAACCCTCACTGACACACCACCCTCAAGAGGCTCTAGGTCTATTAATAGGGGATTTACAGAAGCAAACTTTCTCCTCCTTTCCCAAACAGTAATACAGAGTGCAGTACTATGACTCAAAGAAACTATCTAAAAAGGCTATCAACAAACATCCACTGAATGAAATAAACATACTTAAAAGCAAGATCTGCCAAGGACAATATCAAAAGGCATAATTCTTTCCCACAAGAATTCTCATAAAGTGAGTGATCTGGTGTTACTTTATGGCTAGGCTTGCCCTTTCCTGCATATACTGATTGGATGAGATTTCTTTGCTTTTATGAGTTAGTTACAGTTATCTGAAGCAGATCACTGGGAAATAAATTTAAAACAGGGAGTAGAGTTATAAATTAATTCATTCCTCTCACAATGCACAGTACAAATAAGAAGCAAAGAAGCTCACTTGAATGGCAGCCAAGTTCTTCTGCTCTTGAGACGGTGCCTCATGAACGAAGCGAAGCCAGTTGGAGTGTCGTGGGTTAGTAGCATCCAAAATGTATAGAACCTCTCCCTTACTCCCGCGAACCTGAAATGTAAAAGGCTCCTGAGTTTACACATGAAGTCAATATGAGCCATACGGAACAGACCAAGGGGAGGTCACGATGTTTTCTTTCACAAGTACACAATTCTCTAATGACAGTTATCGAACAGATGCTGGGTTAACATGTGCTCTTCCCTTAAACACAGGAACAAACAGAGTCTTCCACTTGGCAGATGTCTAGATGATGCATATTGCAATCAACTCTCAGAAACATACTGTGTTAACAGCCATTTTCTAGTCAAAATCATTATACATGTGTGTGTTACAATCCCAATTGTTCAGGGTATAATGATAAATGCAATATTTCCCCTCTTCATCAAGGAAGAGGATAATATTGTTGGTTCCCAATTTTGGTAGTGGGGGGGGCAGTGTGCAGCTGCAGCAATACCTTCAATTTCTCTCTCTATCTGCTTATTGAATCATATCCATAACAGGAGAACTTGCTAATCGAACCAGTGAAAACGTGACATCCAATGAGACACAGTTTCATATTCTTTACTAGTAGACGAACAAAACAAGTTTCATTTTGTCTCTTCTTGGTTTGCACACATGGATCGCTGTGTAGCAAAGTGGTCTCCTGTTTTTTCGTCTCACGCCATAAGCCCTTGCTGGTCAGATCTATTCTATGTTCTACCAGAGAGCGGAGGTAACTGACAATGGAGCAAGCAGTCTATCGAACATTTTCTAATATAACTGATATAGAATCTAGTTTCTAATAAACTCCTACATTGTTGGTTACTAGGCACCTGTCCTTCAACTCTCTTGTTCACATTCATTTGAAATTCAGAAAACGAGGGCCAGGAATGTGGGATTAACACTCCAGACATTCATTACTAAGTAACATATATGAAGACTGAAAATTCACCTTTGCAGACTTTGGATGGGAAAAGTAAACTCTACATTTCCAAATTTTATTTTATAAGATAAATGACAACAGTCTAATAAGTTAGACTTATTTATAATAAGATAAACATACTTCATGATACATTTGGATAACATTCATGCATTCAACAAACACTGACTATGTAACTGCTTAAAACACTGAAATTATCTCAAAGAACAAGGTAGATATAGCCCCTAGCCTCACAGCACTTAAAAGTAAACAAACACAGAATACTACTTCAGGTAAAGATGAGTGTTATGAAGACAACTATAGCAAAACAAAAGAAAAAATACTAAAGCATGAAGAACTATATTCAATGGAGTGGTCAAGGAAAGCCTCCTGGAAGAGACCCAAGCAGAATTCTGAAAGAAAGGAAGGGACAGGTCAGTAGAGGGCTGGGGAAAGACTGTTCTCAGGAAGACACAATGCAGTGGCAAGCAAAGGGCAGGCAGAAAGGCACTGTACTTGGAAACAAATTAGATCTGTTGCAAAAACAATAAAGAGGTCACAAGGTTGGATCAGAAGGAGCAACAAAGAAAATGGCAAGACTGAGTGGCAGACACCAGATCCTGCACCGACACCCAGCTCCGGAAGCCATTTGAACTTTGAGTGTATATAGTTATTTTTAGACAAAACTCTGTTATGAAAACATCTAATACATACACTGCAAAAACTGGTATTTCAAAGGCCTCGCATTATCCAGGAAAAAAATACAGTTAGCCTGCTCCTACTGTTTAATATGCTGTATGCCGCCCAAACAATCCGTTTTCTTAAATGCCCGACGATCCACAACAACTCTTTTAAAATCTCTCCAATGAAATGGCAGATGTTCATGAGCAAGCAGGAGTTTAATTTTCAATATTGTAATTGCAAAATGAGGAATGCAGAACTATAAAAATTCACATAAGTTCAGGTGTAAAGTATGGGCATTTGTAACACTTCTCACTAAATAATGAACTCACCACAAAGATCTACTTTGGGAGGCGCCTGAAAAATGCCTCACTACTTCCCCCAGACTCAGAACCATGCCTGAGGTTCTGAAGACCAAAATATTAAAAAAAAAATTTAAAAAAAAATCACCCTAGTGACACTGCACACCCCACTGAGAGTAGATAAACTTCTAAAGAATTGTAAAAAAAAAAAATGTTTCCCCTCAGGAACCTGCACATCTGTAGGTAACAAAACTGTTTACACTGACAAACAGCTAAAGGAAGCCTCAGTAAGCAGCAGTTCGTTAGATTCTTGAAGGCAAAGTTTTCTCAGAACAGAAATGTAAAGCTACAACTCTTGCAAAACTCCACACAACCCGATTCGCTTCAGATAGGAAAACACCAATGGGTTTATCCATGCGTGCTTCAGTTTGAGAGGGTAGTACTACTCAATTTCTGGCCCTTCTTAGTCTACACTTGTAATTGGATATTAAGAAGAATCTGTATCAGATGTGTTTGTCATTTGGAATTCTTTCTTCAAAGATGTGAAATTTAACAAAGGTTTCTCTGTGACTTATTAAGTGCATATGAGATTTTACCAGGGGTATTGTTTGTTCTTTATGTATTTCAGCTTTTTTCTGAGGCCTTATTGGCTCCAACCATGTTCAGTTAGTCTTGGGAACTCATTTTCCTTTTTCAGTCCATTAGATACATACACATTCTAGCTATCTCTAACCTTCTCACATAATATTCCATATAAAAAGAAATGTACCATTTAACTTTATAGGAAAATTCTTCTGAAATGCAGCACTTTCAATGCAAGTAAATTCCGACATACTGATTTACTATTCTATCTTCATAATAACACTGTCACAGTCAGCAGTAAGCTGTATGTTGCAAACATACTCACATTGGAAATAATGTTTTGGTCCATTAACAGTCACTGGCCATTTTCTTCCAAGTACCCTTACCCAACAATGGTTCAGTTCCTACACAATCTTTGCTCCCAGTGGCCTGTCTTCTCCAGTTTTCCAGTGGCAGGTCATTTCCTAGTTTCACTATCACTTTCCTAAAGCTGTTAGACAACCTGCTCATAGAACTCATCTTCCTAACTTCAACACAGTACTCTCCTGGCTGATGATCATCTAAAAGAGACATCCAATGATAACTGGATTCATCCTTCCTCTTGCCAGCAAAACAATTCCAGACAGGTGGCTATTTTATCTGTTTTAATTTGATATGGAACTCTGAGGTAATACTTCAAACATTTTTAAAATCTAATGAAAAGACAAAATTCCTCTCAGCTCCATGTTCCCACATCTTAGTAACCCTTCCTAGGCAACATGCATATTTTTGCCTGCCAAAACTAGTCTCTCAAAGACCATCTTCTTTTATTGGAATGTCCAAGGAAATGAAATATGTTGGTTACTGTCCTTACTTAGGATCACTTTCTGTATATCTGCAGCCTGTAACGAAGTCAACGTTTTCATAGTAAAAACCATCTCAATACCAAAACTTGTTTCACATGCACAGGCTTCCTTATGAAAGTTATGCAAAAATTAGCTAAAGTAGGAAAGGGAAAGAAACCCTCATGTAAAAATGAAAACTTCATGCTTCAGTACAGTTGTTCATATCTCTAGAACTTCGCTACTTTACATTAAATGAAAATTATTCCTGCCTACGTAGGGACCTGGCACATTCTGACCTCTGTCAAATGCTGCCAACATCACTTTTCAAGTATGTATGAGTAAGAATGTGCTGGTCTTTGCAACCAGAGATCTGCAACTTTTTTAAAAGATTTATTTTTTATTTATTTGAAAGGTAGAATTACAGAGAGAGTAAGAGATACACACACAAACACACACATACACACACACACATTTTTCCATCCACTGGTTCACTCTCCAAATGGCTGCAAATGGCTGGGTCAGCTCAAAGCCAGGAGCTAGGAGCTTCTTCTGGGTGCAGGGACCCAGGTACTTGGACCACCCTCTGCTGCTTTCCCAGCACAGTAGCTTGGAGCTGGATTGGAAGTGGAACAGCTGGGATTCAAATTGGTAATGCCAGCTTCCCAGGCTTAACCTGCTTTGCCACAACGTAAGCCCCTACAAATCTGTATCTTTTTCAAAGCTAAAGATTAGAACGAGTCTAAGTCACTGTTGTTTTTGTCTTCCACCCCAGGACAGACCAAGGAAATCACAGAAACATCCAGCTTCATTAGGAAAAACCATAACACGTAAGTGAAGTATTGGAAATAAGCAGTCTATTAAAATTTTCTTTCCCAAATTTAAGTATTTCCTTTGCTATAGACAGAAAAGCTCATTTATTATCTGGATAACTGATTTTTAAAGGACAGGAGTCTACAATCTTACTCTATTTTCTTACTCTGTTATTCTTCAATTATTATAAATCCTTGAGGGATTTTTTTTTTACTTACTACATAGAAGTCATCAGTGTTCCAAGGGCAAAGCTACTCAGACTTGTCCTCAGTTAGTGATCAAATGCAACTGAGATAGAATTTGGGTGAAAAGGAAGAGTAGTAAGCCATAATCAGCTCACAAAAGGTAGCAATAATGTCCTTAATTAGAAATTACAATATGTTATGTTGTATGGTTTATTTATTAAATAAAATGTTTCACTTTCTGTCTTTCAACAAGTCTCTTCAAAGAGGTAGTTTTAAGATAATGTTGAGAGTATGGAGATTTTTACAATATAACATGTCATCATATTTTTGTATTTAAATGACTGGCATTTTCTGCAATTGCTTTTAACTGCATACGGCTATATGCTTTGCCTTCAGTGCTTAATTAACCAGACTTCAGGATATCTTCAGGAGAACAAAAAACAAGTGTGTTCAAGGAGAGTAATCAACTCTGGCAGCACAGTGCTGTCAAATTTAAACCAAAGAGAGACACATTTTCAGAAATCAGCAAAAATCATCACTAGGAAACTAGTGATTTATAACTTCCAAGCAAAGGGCATGGGGTTTTCTTTCCATTAATTTTTCAAAGGGATCTGCACACACGCACACACACACACACAAACCCCAATGTAGCTTATCTACTCATAACTCCCTCCCAATCCCTCACCCCACCAATCACCATCTGATATTCCATACTAGGGGAAAGCATACAGACAAAAACACAGCTCTTAAAGAGCCATGTCTATTGAATTAACATCCAGAATATAATATGCACAAAGTCAATACCTAAAAAGATTGACAAGAAAAATTAAGTTTCTTTTTTGTTACAAATTTTAGTGCCCTAAACATTTCAAGCTGAAAGGAAGCTCAGAAAAGCACTCTGGAGTGGGAAAAATGCTAGACTAGGATTCAAAGCCCCAGGTGTATCCAAGCAGCTCACTGTATCACCTTGGGTGAGTCACTTCGTGTCACTGAGCTGTGTAGTGGCCTCCTGACCTCTAAAATGGGATTGTTAGTCTCCACCCTGTGACCTCCTCGAAACTGCACAGCATCATACATAGTGAGATTGAGGATAGCTCTCCCACCAGTGGCATTCTGCAATCACAAGAGATTAACAAAATGAGGAGATGGCCCACCATGGCCAGCAGACACCTTAAGACAAACACTCTGCTTCGAATGGTTCAGCCAGGACCACAGGGATCATTTTCCACGTTAGCTCTTTGAAGAAACAAACATGAAGGATATCCTAACACTACTGCAGGCTTCAAATTCAAACATATATTCATATTAATTCTGCTTGAACACTGGAAATAAGAGTGATGCCACTACTGAAAGACAGCAGCACATCCAGATGTCATTTTGTGGCAGTGACACTCCTTTATGCACACTGAAAGGTGCCGCTCCATGACCCACGAAATCAACACCAGTACTGCCCTTTCAAGCAGTGTTCACTTCTCTTCCACATACAGCCTTCAAATTTCTGAAAGCAGAAATCCTTCTTCTCTCTGTTTTCCCTTCTCATAAGATGAGCACCACCTTGCTTGTCCAATGTGATTTTACATCTCCTCTACCCTCTTCTGGACACACTAGTTTATCCAAATTCTCTTAACATGGAAGAGAACACAGCATATAGGATTTTATATATTATACAGATCACAGCATACATGACCTGTGCACCATTGCCATTGCTGCAATCTAAAAATCGCCAAAGCAGAGCAGGCACTTGGTGTGTCCCACATCAGAGCGCCTGGGTTGTTCCTGGTTCCATCTCCAAACTCCATCTTTCTGCTAATGCAGACCCTGGAAGGCAGCAGAGATGCTCAAATAACTGGGTTCCTGCCACCCAAGTGACAGATCTGGATTGAGTTCCCTGCTCCTTGATCTGGCCCCAGCCCACTTCCAGCCATTGTGGTCATAAGAGGAGTGATCCAGCAGATTAAGTTGCTTTTTGTATTTCTGTCTGTTTTGGTTGCCGTATCTCACATTTAGCTAAAGTCACAGTTATAATTAATTAACCTGTTTTAAGGATGGTTTCATGAGACTGCCAAAGACACACAAAGACAAACTTACCTGAGGAAATTCATTGGTTGATGCAACACAGCAAATCCTATACTTGGGCAACTGAACACCCAAAGATAGAAGCCTTTTATTCATCATGGTACCAATAAATATTTTATTCACTAAAAGCTCACCAAATGTGTTCACTTTTAATTGCCACTGTCTTCTTTCAAAAGAGCAAAATATTTTATTAGGAGTAATGAGGCATCTGAAAGTACTCTATGTGCTTTCAAAGTACTTATAAACTGGATTAAAAAAAAAATGAAACCACTCATATAAACTGCAAAAAATGCATCTTTTTCACAGTTCACTTATGAAAGTACCTTAACAGCAAATTCATTGTTCCTTGCCAGTTTTACACACATGTCCAACCACTCGGACTTCATTGGCATTTTTGGACACTCCAGTTTTGGATTGCATAATGAGTACACTGATTTTCGCTGATATTACCTTATTGTGCCAACTGTTTTAAAGTTTTCTGTACAGAATATGCAGGTTTTGTACATGGATGCTGCCACCACTGTTTTAGCCACCTGTGCATTTTGGCCTACTTTTTAATTCAATATGGTAACATGGAGAACTTCTCAGTAAGTAAAGTGTTATTTCACCAAGGAATTGGAAAACTGCATTAGAGTCTGTGTGTTGACAGCTTGGCAGCATCCATCAGCAATGACTCACAAAACTTTAAAACCAGCCATCGTTTTGCAAGGTCCTGTGTTATTCAATTTTTTAACATAGGTTTGAGGTTTACACAGACTTACAGCCTTGTAGTCAGCTTTTGGGGGAAGATTTTCTCTATGGGCACATTTCAAATCCACACACAAAATGTCCCAAATAGTAAGAGGCAACTTTTGGAGGCAAAACCCTAATAATCAGATGTCAAATCACTTGAAAGAGTTGGCAGTCACATAAAAAAAAGGCAATAACTCCAAGTTCCAGAGATCATGGCATGATGGTGTTTTTAAAAGACAATGCTCTGTATTCAAAAACTTCTGTGCAAAAGTTAAGGAGACAATGAGTAACAAAGAGCAACACGTAGTCTGCAAGGAAAAAAAAAGTCTCCTTCGATCCTGTTCTCTTAACCCAAATTCCACTCCCATGGTTAATGTTTTCTCAGATTTTCCTAAATTCATTATTTTCAATAGCTATTAAAATTGAATCCACACACACAATCCTTTTAAGTCTAACTATATTCTCATTATTTACATCTTCAAATATGTAAAAACTAAAAACAGAAAAAAATCAGTGATCTTTGAATAAGAATGCACCTAAAGCTATCCTCCATTGCTAAGATAATTCTCATAATTAGCCAAGAATCATAGCTATGTACAATCTAAAATATAACACTACTTGTCAGTAAACAGTATTTACTGTGCATATTTGTTGTGCATTTCCTTATTGATTATTTTTTTAAGGTGCTCTGAAAAGCTACAGATGGAATCTTAGAACATATATTCAATTGACATTTTCAGTTATTAATAAGGACACAAAAACACTCTTTATAAAAACAACTCACAAAGCAATGGATTGTTATAAAGTAGGCAGGAAAGTGAACTTCAGCCATTTCAAAAACAGTACACACGGGTGTAAAGCAACATACAGTACCAAGTCCTTAAGATGGACCTGGTGAAAAGCAAACATCAGAGCAGGGCAGAGCAGGGTGCACCATGAAAATCCTCTGGTAGAGAGTATGTGCCACAAGAGTGAATCTACTGGGTCTGAGACATCAACCTCAGCAATATTTGCTTGTAAGACTGGCCCTTGGATGGCAAGTGGGGCTTTGGCTCTCCAAGTGGCCCTTGTCAATAGCTAACGGATAAGGTGGTTTACTGGCCTAGACTGTTGGTACAAACAATGTGGTTTCTGCTGAATACCTGCCTTCTTTCTAGAAGCCAAGAATTTTGTTACACGCTAGGCAGAAGGTGACTGCTACCTCCCAATAAAGTCTTGGATGTTAAATCTCTAATGAGCTGCCTTCTACAAGCACATCCCATATGTGTGGCTGCATTTTCCCTAATGGGCAAAGAGTGTGCTGTGTGACCAATCATGGAAGTGTGAGAGTTTTAGGTGCCTCCAGATTCCACCTACACCATAATGACCTGCCTGGACATCCTTATTCCATCACTGTAATAAATCTTAGCCATATGCACAGTGAGATGCTGAGACCTCATGTGGCCTTCTAGGGCATCTCTGAATGGGGGGATGGTCTTGGAGACCTCCAACACACGCAATGAGCTTAGTTCCAGGAACTAAAATTGGGAAACAAATTTGCAAAAAGAAGGGGTAGAAGGTCATTTCTAGATTCATATACTTCTTTTTAAAGTTTTATTTATTTATTTGTTTGCTTGTTTATTTGAAAGGCAGAACTATGGGTGGGCAGTGGGACGATATCTTCCATCTGCTCGTTCACTCCCCAAATGGCCACAACAGCCAGGGCTGAGCCAAGCTGAAGCCAGGAGCCTAGAATTCCATGAGGGTAATCGACGTAGATGGCAGGGACACAAGCACATGGGCCATCTTCCACTGCTTTCCCTGGCACATTGACAGTAAGCTGGATGGGATCAGCCAGCACTTCAACTGGCACTCTGAGAGGGGATGCTGGTGTTGCAAGTGACTGCTCAACCCACTGTACTATAATGGAGCCCCATCCTTAGAATTTTTAAATATAAATGTTTCACATATACTAATTAAACCACACTCATTCAGCCACATGAAAAAAATGAGAAAACTCAAGAAAAGGCAATAAATTTTAAAAATAAAGACCACTACTTTTTATGGCCCATAAACAAACCAATTCCTTCATCCAGTGTTCAAATAAGGAAGAACAATCAGGAGAAATTTTAATTATAAAATATTAATAACTTCTTAATTGATTTCAGAACCTACACCCTGCATAAAATGAGACTCCACAACATAGAAAATTAGACCAATGAAAGGATCTTCTTGGAACTTTGTTTTCTTGTACAAAGGAAGCAGGGCAAATGATACTGGGAAATTTGATTGGAAAGATGCAATTAATAAAAGATGTTAAGATTCAAATCTGATAGTTGTGGAAGCAAAATAAGAGAAAAATAGGAAATGAACAGTGATTGTACCAGTTACAATTTTTTAAGGTTTTATTTATTGTTTATTTGAGAGGTAGAGTTACAAAGAAAGGAAGAGACAGAGAGAAAGGTCTCCCATCCACTGGTTCACTCCCCAAATGGCTGTAATAGCCAGAGCTGAGCTGATCCAAATCCAGGAGCCAGGAACTTCTTCCAGGTCTTCCACAGGTATGCAGGGGCCCAAGCACTTAGGCCATCTTCCAGGCTTTCCAAGGCCATCAACAGAGAGCTGGATGGAAAGAGGAGCAATCAGGACATGAACCAGCACCCATATGGAATGCTGGTTCTGAAGACAGAGGCTTAGCCTACTTTGCCAGAGCACTGGCGACCAGTTAGGTTATTTAAAAAAAAAAAAAAGATTTATTTATTTGAAATTGGAATTACACAAAAGGAGGAAGGGAGGGATTAAGGGATGGAGAGAGAAAGAGAGAAGGGGGAAGAGAGAGAGAGAGAGAAAGAGAGAGAGAGAATCTTTAATCTGCTGGTTCACTCTCCAAATAGCTGCAACAGCTAGTCTTAGACCAGGCTGAATTCAGCCAGGGACCAGGAGCTTAATATAGGTCATATATGTGGTTGAAGGGGCCCAAGGACTTGGGCCATTTTCTGCTGTTATCCCAGGCACATTAGGAGGGAGTTGGATCAGAAATAGAGCAGCCAGGACATGAACTGGTACCCATATGGGATGCTGGTACTCATACGGCACTACAGGCAGCAGCTTTACCTGCTGTACCACAATGCCAGCCCCCATTTAGGATGTTTTATTAAAAGCTATGACTACTCAAGATTCATCCTTGGAGGGATCACCTTCTCATCAAAAAATATACTGCGACCGAGCTGCGCAAGCTGCAGGGTCTGCGCGCAAGTGCTCGAAGGGGAGTGCGTGCCGCACAGACAACAGTGGAGAGACTTGGGACGTCCAGGGCTCTGAGTCCACACATCGGCGCTGGAAGGGGAGCGGACCTGCGTGGACAGCGTGGGAGCCCACAGTTCAGGACACCAGCGGCAGACTCAACACACCAGCGCTGGAACGCGAGGTGAGCCGAACCTCAATAACCCGAGACACCGGCAGGCAAGCGGAGAGAGGAGACTAGAGGGAACGACCCCCGGGGCGGGGGGGACTTCACCAAGCTAACTGGAAGAGAGAGAGAGGGAAAAAAAAAAGGTGACTGGTACGGACACGGGTTTCTCTCTCTCCGCTCACCTCTCAAGGGCGAGCAAGACAAAGAGCAGGCACCATCTTGGACATACGTCATAAGCAGAGCGACCTCAGGTCTGCACCGGCCCTGAGCCTAGCAGAAAAACCTGACTCTGGGCGGGGCGAATTAACAGGAGATTAGGACCTAGTAAATTTGTGGTGCTACTGAACTGAGACTGTGAAAAAAGAGACGGTGGGGGAGAGAACTCACGGAATTCACGTGAGCACTCTCCAGAGACGCTACAATTCCGTAACTTTGGCAACCCAGTGGGAGACTGAAGGAGAATTTGAGCCCACTCCGAGGGCCGAACAGATTCCCTGTGTGGTCCTTGGGAAAGAGCTTCCGATCTCTGGCTCCTGTGGGTATATCATTTGCCTGCTAACTACCTCCAACTTCGTTCAGCTGGGCAGAATAACTTCCCTTTTGAATCAAAAAAAAAGAGAGAGAGAGAGAGAGGTTTACCAGGCCCAACCTGGGAGTGTTACCTTTGGCACACCAAACAGAGCTCTCAGTCCACACCCATCTCAAGCCCTAAGGCTCCATCAAAAACAGATAGTCCACTTAATCTAGAGTCATAGTATAACAAGAAAAAGCACCACAGTGAAGAAACCAAATATCTTCAATATGACAAATAACAAACGCAAAAACCAAGGTAATAAAAACAAGGAAGTCACCATGAAGCCCTCAAATGAAAAAGACACCCCAATTCAAGATTATGAGGATGATGACATAGAAAAAATGCAAGAAGCAGATCTCAAAAAATTGATAAGAACATTAAGAAGTTCTCAAAAACAAATTCTTGAACTACAGAAATCCTTAATGGACAAGATAGAAAATCTCTCTCGTGAAAATGAAATATTAAGGAGGAATCAAAATGAAACGAAACAACTAGTACAACAGGAAACTGGGATAGTGACTGAAGTGAAGAATTCAATAGATCAAATGAAAAACACAATAGAGAGCCTTACAAAGAATGGGAGAAGCAGAAGAGAGAATATCGGACTTAGAAGACAGAGAACAGGAAAGGATACAGTCAGACCAAAGAAAAGAAGAGGAAATTAGAAATCTAAAACATATTGTCGGGAATCTTCAGGATACTATTAAAAAACCCAACATTCGGGTTCTAGGAGTTCCTGAAGGCATGGAGAGGGAGAAAGGATTAGAAGGCCTTTTTAGTGAGATATTAGCAGAAAATTTCCCAGGTTTGGAGAAGGACAGAGAAATCCTAGTACAGGAAGCTCACAGAACCCCTAATAAACACGACCAAAAGAGATCCTCACCACGACACGTTGTAATTAAACTCTCCACAGTGAAACATAAAGAAAAGATCCTAAAATGTGCAAGAGAGAAACGTCAGATTACACTCAGAGGATCTCCAATCAGACTCACAGCTGACTTCTCATCAGAAACTCTACAAGCTAGGAGGGAATGGAGAGATATAGTCCACGTACTAAGAGAGAACAACTGCCAGCCCAGAATATTATATCCTGCAAAGCTATCATTTGTGAATGAAGGTGAAATAAAGACTTTTCATAACAAACAGAAACTGAAAGAATTTGTTGCCACTCGTCCAGCCCTGCAAAAGATGCTTAAAGATGTGTTACACACAGAAACACAGAAACACGGTCATCAATATGAAAGAAGGTAAAGGAAGGAAACCAAGGAAGGAAAGCTCACAGCAAAAGATCACAGGGAATTCAAAGCATATATTAGAACTTATCTTTGGCAAATGGCAGGGCAAAGTTACCACTTATCATTAGTCACATTGAACGTGAATGGCCTGAACTGTCCAGTTAAAAGACACCGTTTGGCTGATTGGGTTAAAAAACAAAACCCATCTATTTGCTGCTTACAAGAAACACATCTTTCCAACAAAGATCCATACAGACTGAAAGTGAAAGGCTGGAAAAAGTTATACCATGCCAACAGAAATGAAAAAAGAGCAGGCGTAGCCATCTTAATATCAGACACCATAAACTTTACCACAAAAACCGTTAAGAGAGACAAAGAGGGACACTACATAATGCTTAAGGGATCAATTCAACAGGAAGATATAACAATTATCAATGTATATGCCCCTAACTACAGGGCACCGGTTTATCTAAAAGACTTGTTAACGGACTTAAAGGGAGACTTAGACCCCAATACAATAGTACTGGGGGACTTCAATACTCCACTCTCAGAAATAGACAGATCAATAGGACAGAAGATCAACAAGGATACAGTAGATTTAAACGACACTACAGCCCAAATGGATCTAACAGATATGTACAGAACTTTCAATCCTACAGCTAAAGATTTTACATTCTTCTCAGCAGTACATGGAACCTTCTCTAGGATTGACCACATACTAGGCCAAAAAGCAAGTCTCAGCAAATTCAAAAGAATTAGAATCATACCATGCAGCTTCTCAGACCATAAAGGAATGAAGTTGGAAATTAGCAACTCAGGAATCCCTAGAGCATTTGCAAACACATGGAGATTGAACAACATGCTCCTGAATGAACAGTGGGTCATAGAAGAAGTCAAAAGAGAAATCAAAAACTTTCTGGAAGTAAATGAGGATAACAGCACAACATACCAAAACTTATGGAACGCAGCAAAAGCAGTGTTAAGAGGAAAGTTTATATCAATAGGTGCCTACATCAAGAAATTGGAAAGGCACCAAATAGATGAGCTTTCTATTCACCTCAAGGATCTAGAAAACCTACAGCAAACCAGACCCAAATCTAGTAGGAGAAGAGAAATAATTAAAATCAGAGAAGAAATCAACAGGATTGAATCAAGAAAAACATTCCAAAAAATCAGCCAAACGAGGAGCTGGTTTTTTGAAAAAATAAACAAAATTGACACCCCATTGGCCCAACTAACTAAAAAAAGAAGAGAAAAGACCCAAATCAATAAAATCAGAGATGAAAAAGGAAATGTAACAACAGACACCACAGAAATAAAAAGAATCATCAGAAATTACTACAAGGACTTGTATGCCAGCAAACAGGGAAACCTATCAGAAATGGATAGATTCCTGGACACATGCAACCTACCTAAATTGAACCAGGAAGACATCGAAAACCTAAACAGACCCATAACTGAGACGGAAATTGAAACAGTAATAAAGGCCCTCCCAACAAAGAAAAGCCCAGGACCAGATGGATTCACTGCTGAATTCTACCAGACATTTAAAGAAGAACTAACTCCAATTCTTCTCAAACTATTCAGAGCAATCGAAGAAGAGGGAATCCTCCCAAATTCTTTCTATGAAGCCAGCATCACCTTAATTCCTAAGCCGGAAAAAGATGCAGCACTGAAAGAGAATTACAGACCAATATCCCTGATGAACATAGATGCAAAAATCCTCAATAAAATTCTCGCCAATAGAATGCAACAACACATCAGAAAGATCATCCACCCAGACCAAGTGGGATTTATCCCTGGTATGCAGGGATGGTTTAATGTGCGCAAGACAATCAATGTGATACACCACATTAACAGACTGCAGAAGAAAAACCATATGATTATCTCAATAGATGCCGAGAAAGCATTTGATAAAACACAACACCCGTTCATGATGAAAACTCTAAGCAAACTGGGTATGGAAGGAACATTCCTCAATACAATCAAAGCAATCTATGAAAAACCCACAGCCAACATCCTATTGAATGGGGAAAAGTTGGAAGCATTTCCACTGAGATCTGGTACCAGACAGGGATGTCCACTCTCACCACTGCTATTCAATATAGTTCTGGAGGTTCTAGCCAGAGCTATTAGGCAAGAGAAAGAAATTAAAGGGATACAAATTGGGAAGGAAGAACTCAAACTATCCCTCTTTGCAGATGACATGATTCTTTATTTAGGGGACCCAAAGAACTCTACTAAGAGACTATTGGAACTCATAGAAGATTTTGGCAAAGTAGCAGGGTATAAAATCAATGCACAAAAATCAACAGCCTTTGTATACACAGACAATGCCATGGCTGAGGAAGAACTTCTAAGATCAATCCCATTCACAATAGCTACAAAAACAATCAAATACCTTGGAATAAACTTAACCAAGGACGTTCAAGATCTCTACGATGAAAATTACAAAACCTTAAAGAAAGAAATAGAAGAGGATACCAAGAAATGGAAAAATCTTCCATGCTCATGGATTGGAAGAATCAATATCATCAAAATGTCCATTCTCCCAAAAGCAATTTATAAATTCAATGCAATACCAATCAAGATACCGAAGACCTTCTTCTCAGATCTGGAAAAATTGGTGCTGAAATTTCTATGGAGGCACAAGAGACCTCGAATAGCTAAAGCAATCTTGTACAACAAAAACAAAGCCGGAGGCATCACAATACCAGATTTCAGGACATACTACAGGGCAGTTGTAATCAAAACAGCATGGTACTGGTACAGAAACAGATGGATAGACCAATGGAACAGAATTGAAACACCAGAAATGAACCCAAACATCTACAGCCAACTTATATTTGATCAAGGATCTAAAACTAATTCCTGGAGCAAGCACAGTCTATTCAATAAATGGTGCTGGGAAAATTGGATTTCCACGTGCAGAATCATGAAGCAAGACCCCTACCTTACACCTTACACAAAAATCCACTCAACATGGATTAAAGACCTAAATCTACGACCTGACACCATCAAGTTACTAGAGAACACTGGAGAAACCCTTCAAGATATTGACACAGGCAAAGAGTTTCTGGAAAAGACCCGGGAGGCACAGGCAGTCAAAGCCAAAATTAACTATTGGGATTGCATCAAATTGAGAAGTTTCTGTACTGCAAAAGAAACAGTCAGGAGAGTGAAGAGACAACCGACAGAATGGGAAAAAATATTTGCAAACTATGCAACAGATAAAGGGTTAATAACCAGAATCTACAAAGAGATCAAGAAACTCCACAAAAACAAAACCAACAACCCAATTAAGAGATGGGCCAAGGACCTCAATAGACATTTTTCAAAAGAGGAAATCCAAATGGCCAACAGGCACATGAAAAAATGTTCAAGGTCATTAGCAATCAGGGAAATGCAAATCAAAACCACAATGAGGTTCCACCTCACCCCGGTTAGAATGGCTCACATTCAGAAATCTACCAACAACAGATGCTGGCGAGGATGTGGGGAAAAAGGGACACTAACCCACTGTTGGTGGGAATGCAAACTGGTCAAGCCACTATGGAAGTCAGTCTGGAGATCCCTCAGAAACCTGAAGATAACCCTACCGTTCGACCCAGCCATCCCACTCCTTGGAATTAACCCAAAGGAATTTAAATTGGCAAACAAAAAAGCGGTCTGCAGCCTAATGTTTATTGCAGCTCAATTCACAATAGCTAAGACCTGTAACCAACCTAAATGCCCATCAACGGTAGACTGGATAAAGAAATTATGGGATATGTACTCTTTAGAATACTATACCGCAGTAAGAAACAACGAAATCCAGTCATTTGCAACAAAATGGAGGAATCTGGAACACATCATGCTGAGTGAAATAAGCCAGTCCCAAAGGGACAAATACCATATGTTCTCCCTGATCGGTGACAACTGACTGAACACCAAAAAGGAAACCTGTTGAAGTGGAATGGACACTATGGGAAACGGTGACTTGATCAGCATAGCCCTGACTGTTAATGAACAACTTAATACATTATCCCTCTTAGTAGTTTTTTTGTCTGTTCTACTTAATATGACTGGTTTAATTCTGTAATTAATACACAGTTATTCTTAAGTGTTGAAATTTAACTGAAATGTGATCCCTGTTAAACATAAGAGTAGGAATAAGAGAGGGAAGAGAGATATAATTTGGGACATGCTCAAGCTGACTAGCCCCAAATGGTAGAGTTAGAAACATACCAGGGGACTCCAATTTAATCCCATCAAGGTGGCATGTACCAATGCCATCTCACTATTCCAAGTGATCAATTTCAGTTCACAATTGATCATAATGAAAGGACTAAGAGTCAAAGGGAGCACATAAACAAGTCTAGTACCTGCTAACACTAACCGATAGAATAAATAAAGGGGAGAGTGATCCAACATGGGAAGGGAGATACTCAGCAGACTCACAGAATGGCAGATGTCCTAAATAGCACTCTGGCCTCAGAATCAGCCCTAAAGGCATTCGGATCTGGCTGAAAAGCCCATGAGAGTATTTCAGGCATGGAAAGCCGAGACACTCTGGCAAAAGATCTCTGTGAGTGAGATCTCAGTGGAAAGAACAGGTCTTCAAAGAAGGAGGTACCTTTCTCTGAAGGGAGGAGAGAACCTCCACTTTGACTATGACCTTGTCTAAACAAGATAAGAATCGGAGAACTCAGAGGGCTTCCATAGCCTTGGAAACTCATGACTGGAGCATAGGGAGATTACTGATGCCATAGACAGGAGTGTCAATTGGTAAAGTCAACAACAGGAGTCACTGTGCACTTACTCCTCATGTAGGATCTCTGTCCTTAATGTGCTGTGCATTGAGATTTAATGCTATAACGAGTACTCAAACAATATATTTCACTTTGTGTTTCTATGGGGGTGCAAACTGTTGAAATCTTTACTTAATGCATACTAAACTGATCCTCTGTAAAAAAAAAAAAAAAAAAAAAAAAAAAAAAAAAAAGAAACTATCAACCTATCAACTCCCAACTTGACTCTCACTGGGATTAAACATGACAATAGGTCTGATCTGATTTCATCATCATTTAAAAAAAATCATCTATTATTTTTCACTTTATGTTTCTGTGTGGGAGCAAACTGTTGAAATCCTTACTTAATGTATACTAAGCTGATCTTCTGTATATTAAGATAATCGAAAATGAATCTTGATGTGAATGGAAGGGGAGAGGGAGTGGGAAAGGGGAGGGTTGTGGTTGGGAGGGACGGTATGGGGGGGAAGCCATTGTAATCCATAATTCGTACTTTGGAAATTTATATGCATTAAATAAAAGTTTAAAAAAAAATATACTGCATGCTCTCCCTTATATATGAGAGCTAAAATTAAAAATAAAATAAAAAGACCAAAAATGCCCGTGTGTATCAGTATTGCTTCAAATATAGTTTTGTAATATAGTTTTATATCTTTGTCAAATTAATGGTTAAGAATGTCATATTGCTATAGTTTTAATTATCTGAAATTACTTTAAAAATTATTGTATGTGGGCAAAATCATCATTTTTCCATTCAATTTTTGCTTACAGCTATTACTCATATTACCATAACAGTCTTTTTGTTTTTTACCTGTTAAAATTATTTGGTGAAGCATTATGGCTTTTTACTATAATGTTAATTTAAAATATGTTATCTTAAAAGCTGAAACAAGGAAGGTAGATAAGTAGGTAGGTAGGTAGGAAAGAAAGGAAGGGAGGAAGGGAGAGAGGGTGGGAGGGAAAGAAGAAGAGAGGGTGAGGGAGGAATGGAGGAAGAGGGCAGAATGGAATATAATTATATTCTTAGAATTGTGTCTATAAACTATATTAAATCTGCTAATCACTAAAAATTATATATTGCCACCCAGAAGAAGAGCAGAAACTTAGCCAGTACATTGATTATTAAGAGAGGGAGGAAAATAGACGGTGGATAACCAACAACTTTAATATGCAGGATGGATTAAGTAGGGTGGAAAGTCTGTCAAAGGTCAAAGAAGGCTATCACGATGATCTATCTAGATGTAAACTAATAAGTCTCTGGAAAGAAATATTAGGCTATAAAAATAAAAGTCATTGGGTAAGTGCAAAATAAATACCTGGATATCATCTGTTTAGGAAATTGATGTGAGGTACCAACTTACAAGAGTTGTAAAACTCCAAAATTGTGAACCTGAGTGATGCTAATGAGAAAAGTAAAGTGGTGATGCCTATTTGAGGGGAAATGCTGAGGAAGAGACACACCTGGCATTCAGTTTGCCAATTTTTATATATACAAAGGAGGTCTAGAATGAAATGTCCCTTTGGAATTAAAAAACAGAGGTATTGGGCTGGCATAGCTGGGTTAAGCTGCAAGCTGTGAAGCTAGCATCCCATATGTGTCCTGGTTCAAGTGCTGGCTGTTCCATTTGCAATCTAGGTCCCTACTGATGTGCCTGGGAAGAGCTGTGGATGATGGGCCAAGTACTTGTGCCCCTGCACTCACGTGGAAGACCTAGATGAAGCTCCTGGCTCCTGCTTTGGCCTGGTCCAGCCCTGGAAGTTGTAGCCATTTGGGAAGTGAACCACCAGCCAGACCTCTTCCTCCCTCTGTCTCTCCCTTTCTCTCTGTAACTCTGCCTTTCACATAAAGTTGGTATCTAATACCCAAAAAGCACAGTATCAAATGTGAAAATCATACCAAAATTCTAGAAATTTTAAACTCAAGGCAAATGAAACCAGAACAGATAGGTCCATTTAAGGTAATTATAAAAAGGAATACAAACACAAATACATTTAGATATGCAAAGATGTAAGTAGAAAATCCTTCTCAAACCCTCCTCACACACATCTAACAAATCAGGTGTGTTTGCCAATGATTCCCAATTCTCCATCTCCTGGTAGTAAATGGACAAAGTGGAAAGATGTTGATATATTACACTCATTATCACTCAGAGAGGTGCCTGCATGCCACAGAACAGTTTCAGAAAAGGTCATTTGCAAGATACCCTCCAAGTTCAAGGATGACTAGAAAAAAGAAGTCTCTCCAAAAAGTTGATCTCTACTTGCTCTGAAAGATTTGGTTCCTTACACAAAATTTAACCAAAGCTCTTACTTCGGAGCAACCAAATGAGAACAGAAGGACTGATTCAGAAGAGGCCACACACTGGGTGTATCCCACAGGCTTTCTAGGACAGTTCATGTCCTAATTCTGTAAAACTGCTCGTGTTGCCAGGAGGAAGGATCACTGGAACTGCACTATCTGCCTGCCACAGACCAGTCTGTGTCTGCCATCAGCAAGTGATCTGGCAATCAAAACAAGGAGTGCCACCCAAACCAAAAATGCAAATGGTGTGGCAGAGGATGTTTTCTGATAAAGAAAACGGGGGCTTTTCCCTCAACCCTGATTTTCTTGCAGCAGAATTTTACATGCCTGGGCCAAGGAAGTTAATGGAAATGAGACCTGTTGGGGGAAGAAGGGTGGGGAGCCTTTCAACAAAGAATCTGGGGCACTCTGAAATAGGAAGGGAGCCTTAACAACGTGGCCCTTCCCAGAGATCTGGTGTTTAGTGGTGTGCCTGAGCCCCCTGACGATGTATGTCACTCAGAACACAAGTTTCTCACTGTCAAATCTCCCCTCTCTGATCTCTCTGAGGCAGACTCAGGGGTCTGTTCAAGAATATGGAAAGGAATATGCTTCAGGTATTCCCAGATAGCGGAACAGGGAATGATGTACTGTGCTAGGCTAGGGATAAATTTAAAAAAAAAAAAATTGTAGGAAGTGCACTCTCAGAGGAGAAATAGAAAACTGCAGAGGAAATTGTATAGCAGGACGAGGAACCCGTGGACTTGTGCGAAAAGTGTGGACACATAGCACCTACAAAGACACAACACGCGACTGCAGCAACCTGCAGTGATATAGCCAAAGGGAGAGCATGGTGTGAGTCCAGCATGGAGCTCTAGGAGCAGTTACTCACAGACCCAGTGGAAGTAAAAGGGGCATGATTCTCTCAACCCATCCTCCCCATGATGGTGCCCGCTGCCCAGCAGAGAGATGGCAAACGCCATTTTGAGCTTCAGCGGCACCTACAGAAGCCTTTCTGTGCATGCACAGCAACTGGCTGAGATAGAACTCCATCTTCTTGGCAGTATTAAGAGCAGTAGCATGGAGAGGACAAGATTTGGACAGTGGCTCTTGTGAGCACATGTGATCTACAGATTCTAGCAAAGGGAAAAATCTGCAGAACTCACTGACTTTGAGCCTGGCTGGGAGGATTGACAGGGGGCTGGGCACCCATTTAAGACTGTGAGGCACTTCAAGCCTCCCAACATACCATAGGCTCTGAGTCTCAGCTGCTTAGGTAGAGCTGGCATGGGGAACATATGCCTCTCTGTGGACCGAACAGGCTGGCAGGGAAGTGCGGAACTTCTGCACCAAGCAACTGAGGAAGCCTTGTGTGCTGAGACCATCAGGACTCGGTGGCTAAATGAGAGGGTTCAGGGTATAGCTGGGTCTCCAGGCAATAACTGGGTACAGCTCCACATAAGTGGAGCTCCTTAGTTGCCTGGGGTGAGTCACTGCAGCAAGAACTGTTCTCAGAGTGACGACTGCATAGATCATTTGTGTGGTTCATATGGCAAAGCAGATGAGTGTTGAACCCACTGGAGGCTAACACCCAGGGATTGCTCATGTTGGAGGAACAGAGGTAAGAGTGTGATCACAACAACAGAGGTGACCATTTCTCACAATGTGTTAACAAGAGGAGATCTACTGTGCGCAACTTGGGAGTTACCATGGATATTCACCCACCCTGGAGCACTGACCAGAGCTCCCTGGCCATACACACCACACACCTCTTGGTATTCATTGAAAGCACAGAGTCCCCACTAAGCCACAGAGGACTACCTCAAAGATAAAAGCCATCAAAGGAAAAAATTTCTACAAATGCCTAAAAATAAATGCAGAAATTCAAGAAACAAGGATAAGGAAGACACCATGGCCACCCCAACACACAATGGAACACACCAATATTTCAATATAAGCATGTGAAATTGAAGATATTGATGAAATGCTGGAAACAGAATTCAAAAAATTAATTATAGATTACTCAAAAGCAATCAGAAGTCAGAGGAAGGGAGACAGACAAGATGGCCAGCTCATCCTGGGACAGGGTGGTGCTGGGGCGGCCCCCTGCCGGGCCTCTGTCCCAGGAGGGGCTTCCGAGCCACCAAAGCAGTGGGTAAGAGGCAGCTTGGAAACCCTGCGCCCCAACTGCACTATCTGGGTTCGAGTCCCAGCTCTGCTTCCAATTCCAGCTTCCTGCAACACACACCCTGGGAGGCAGCAGGTGATGGCTCAAGTTCGTGGGTCCCTGCCAAGTACGTGGGAACCACTGATGGAGTGCCAGGCTGTTTCCTGACTTCTTCCTGGCTCAACCTCAGCTGTCGTGGGCATTCGGGGGAATGAACTGAGCAGACTGGAGATCTCTGCTTATGTCGTCTCTCTGTCTGTCAAATGAATAATAAATAAATAAATAGACTGCTCCTTGAAAAAAAAGCAATCAGAAATAGATCCATGAACTAAAGAAGATCATACAGGACATGAATGAAAATTTCCACATGAAACTTAGATTTTTAAAGAGAAATCCAAATGAAATATTAGAAATAAAGAATCCAACAGATAAAACAATAGACTTGCTGAGGCAGAACAAAGAATATCTGAGCTAGAAGACTAATCTTTGGAAATCTTTCAGCTGGACAAAAAAAAAAAATCACATAGAGAATGAACAACATACTCCTAAATCTACAGTGGGTCATAGAACAAATGAAAAGAGAAATAAAAAAAATTTTCTGGAAACAAATGAAGGTGACAATACATAATATCAAAACTTATAGGTACACAGGAAAAGCAGTGTTAAGAGGAAAGTTTATAGCAATGCATGCTCACATGAAAAATTTGGAAAGATACCAAATAAATCAGTTATCAATGCATCGAAAGGACACAGAAAAACAACAAACCAAACACAAAATTAGTAGAAGGAAATAATTAAAATTATAGAAGAAATAAATAAAATTGAAACAAAAAATACAAAAGATCAGTGAAATTAAAACTTTTTTTGAAAAAAAAATTATATACCATTAGCCCAACTAACCAAAGAAAAGGGGAGAAGACACAAATCAATAAAATCAGAGACAGAAAAGGAAATGTAATAACTGATCCTACAGAAATTTTAGAAAATCCTCAGAAACTATTACAAAGAGCTGTATGCCAACAAATTAGGAAACCTAGAGGAAATGGATAGATTCCTAGACACAAATAATCTACCAAAACTGAGTCTCGCAGACATAGAAAATCTAAACAGATCAATATTCACAACAGAGATTGAATCAGTAAAAAAAAGGCCCTTCCAAAAAAGAAAAGGTCAGGACTGAACAGCTTTACTGCTGAATTAAATCTACCAGACATTCAAAGAAGAACTAATTCTAACTCTTCTCAAGCTATTCAAAGCAATTGAAAGGGAGGGAATTCCCCCAAACTCCTTCTATGAAACCTGCATCACCATAATTCCTAAACCTGAAAAAGATAAAACAGAGAAAGAGAACTATAGACCAATATTATTGATGAGTATAGATGCAAAAATCCTCAACAAAATATTAGCTAATCAAATCCAACAACACATTAGAAAGAACATTCACCCAGACCAAATGGGATTTATCCCTGGTATGCAGGGATGATTCAACAATCACAAAGCAATAAATGTGGTACATCACATTAACAAATTGAAGAACAAAACCCATACAGTTATATCAATGAATGCAGAAAGCACTTGAGAAAACACAATATCCTTTTGAGATGAAACCTTAAGCAAACTGGGTATAGAAGGAACATTCCTCAACACAATCATGGCAACTTATGATAAACCCATGGCCAGCATCTTACTGAAAGGGAAAAAGCAGTAAGAATTCCCAGTGAGATCTGGAACCTCAAGAATGCACACTACAACCAGTGCTATTCAAAAGAGTCTTAAAAGTTTCAACCAGACCCATTAGGCAACAAAAAGAAATCAAAAGGTTACAAATTGGAAAAAAGGAAATCAAACTTCCTACCTGCAGATGACATGATCCTATATATAGGAGACCCCAAAAACTCCACTGAGAGAATATCGGAACTCATAAAAAAGTTTGGTGAAGTGGAAAGATATAAAATCAACACACAAAAATCAATTGCCTTTGTATACACAGATAACACCATGGCTGAAAATGAACTTCTAAGATCAATCCCACTAACAATAGCTACAAAAAATTTTAAATACCTTGGAATAAATTTAACCAACTATTTATAATAAATTTAACCAAGTATGTCAAAGATCTCTAAGATGAAAATTGTAAAATATTAAAGAATGAAGATATTAAAAAGTGGAAAAATCTTCCATGTTCATGGATTGAAGGAATAAATATCATCAAAATGTACATACTATGGAAAGCAATTTACCAATTCAATGAGATCTCAAAATACCAACATTCTTCTCAGCTCTAGAAAAAGTGATGCTGAAATTCATATGGAAACACAGAAGATCCAAATAGCTGAAGCAACTTATACAACAAAAACAAAGCCAGAGGCATCACAATACAATATTTCGAGACATATTCCAGGGCAGTTATAATCAAAACAGCCTGAAACTGGTACAATAACAGATGTATAGACCAATGAAACAGAATAGAAACTCCAGAAATCTATCCACTCATCTACAATCAACTTATTTTTAACAAAGAGCTAAAATCAAGCCCTGGTGCAAGGGCAGTCTCCTCAACAAGTGGTACTGGGAAAACTGGATCTTCATGGAAAAGTATGAAACTAGACCTCCATCTTATACTATACAAAAAATCCACTCAAAATGGATCAAAGACCTGATACCATCAAATTCCTATAAAGCATTGGAGAAACTTTGCAAGGCCTTGGAATAGGTAAAGACTTCATGGAAAAGACCCCAAAAGCAAAAAAAAAAAACGCAAAAAAAAGTGAAGAGGAAACCAAAAGAATTGTATAAAATATTTGCAAGATACACAAATGATAATGGGTTAATATCCAGAATCTATAAAGAGCTCAAGCAATTCAACAAGAACAAATCAAGCAATTGGGTTAAGAAATTGGCAAAGGACTTGAACAGGCATTTTTGAACAGAGAAAATTCAAATGGCCAACAGCCATTTGAGGAAAGTAATCAGAATCACAAGCCATCAGGGAAATGGATATCAAAACCACAATGATGTTTCACCTCACCCCAGTGAGAATGGTTCTCATACAAACAACAAATGCTGGCTAGGATATTGGGGGAAAGGTACCCTAATCCATTATATGTGGGAATATAAAACTGTGGAAGACAGTATGGAGATACTTCGGACAACTGAATACAGACCTGCCACATGATCCAGCCATTCCACTCCAGGGAATTTACACAGACCAAAAGAAATCAGCCTCTGAAAGAGTTATCTGCACCCCATATTCACTGCAGCAAAAATTACAATAGCTAAGATATAGAAACAAGCCAGGTGTCTATCACCTGTTGACTGATAAAGAAATTATGGTATATATACACTATGGAGTACTACTCAGTTGTAAAACAAATGAAATTCTGTATTTTGCAACAAAATGGATGCAACTAGAAACCATCATACTTAGTGAAATAAGCCAGTCCCAAAAAATACAGATAACATATGTTTTCTCTGATCTGTGGCCACTAAGGAAGTACATAAAATATAATGTATTGGAGTGAAATGAGATTCGATGATCATTTACAACCTTTATCTCTTTTGTTGAGGAACAGTGCTTTTTGATTCATTCTATTTGTTATACTCTTTTACTTAGTGTAGGATTAATGGTAGTATCATTAAGTAAAATGAAAATAGATTTTGTAAAAATTAAGAGTGGGAAGGGGAGGAGGAAGAAGGGTTGGAGCATTGGTGGGTGGGAGAGTAGAGTGGGAAATATGATGATGTTCCTAAATCTATATATATGAAATATATGAAACTTGTATAACATAAGTAGCATTAAAAAAATGAAAAAAAACAATATGGACAGACATTTGAGATTATTCATTCTGGGCTACAGCCAAGTCAGTCCTGATATCAGTCATGTAGCAACCCTGGCATCACAGAATTTTAAAACTGCATTTTCCATTTGTTCTCCTTGTGGGACAATTTAATATCTCATTCTCAACTGATCCCCTAAATGCCTGGGTTACTACCGAGCTTTCTGTAAATTCAATGTAGTCACTCATTGAATTCCTTTTCCTCCATTCTACTTGGTTTTTTATAGAGTTACTGTCAAGTGCAGCTGGCATTGCCTGAGACCAGATGTCTACCAGCTAGTGCTCCTTGGTCTACCCACCTACAGACCACTCTGTGCATATAGGTAACCTGACTGGGGGAATTACACAATTCCTGGGCATCACATGGATGTATCTCCTAGATTGTTACCTACCTGAGTTCTCTATTCTCACTCAAACCTAGTCCTGCTTCTGACTCAGAAACATTGCCTTTTTCTGACCAAGAATATCTGTAAAGGCTTCCTAATCTAGCCTCCCCCAATCTCACCGCCCCTCATTACCATCACAGTTTCCCCAAATAAAGACCTTTCACAACAAACAGAAATTGAAAGAATTTGTCGCCACTCGTCCAGCCCTGCAAAAGATGCTTAAAGATGTGTTACACACAGAAACACAGAAACACAGTAATCAATATGAAAGAGGTAAATGAAGGAAATCTCACACCAAAAGATCACAGGAAGTTCAAAACATATATCAGAAAATATCTTTGGCAAATGGCAGGGCAAAGCTACTACTTATCAATAGTCACATTGAACGTTAATGGCCTGAACTGTCCAGTTAAAAGACACCAACTGGCTGATTGGATAAAGGAACAAAACCCATCTATTTGCTGCCTACAAGAAACACATCTTTCCAATAAAGATCCATACAGACTGAAAATGAAAGGCTGGAAAAAGATATACCATGCCGGGCCGGCGCCGCGGCTCACTAGGCTAATCCTCCGCCTTGTGGCGCCGGCAATCTGGGTTCTAGTCCCGGTCGGGGCACCAGATTCTGTCCCAGTTGTCCGTCGGGGCACCGGATTCTGTCCTGGTTGCCCCTCTTCCAGGCCAGCTCTCTGCTGTGGCCAGTCCTTGGGCCCTGCACCCCATGGGAGACCAGGAGAAGTACCTGGCTCCTGCCATCGGATCAGCGCAGTGCGCCGGCCGCAGCACGCCAGCTGCGGCAGCCATTGGAGGGTGAACCAACGGCAAAGGAAGACCTTTCTCTCTGTCTCTCTCTCTCACTGTCCACTCTGCCTGTCAAAAAAAAAAAAAAAAGATATACCATGCCAAAAGAAATGAAAAAAGAGCAGGCATAGCCATCTTAATATCGGACAACATAAACTTTACCAAAACTGTTAGGAGAGGAGACAAAGAGGGGCACTATATAATGATTAAGGGATCAATTCAACAGGAAGATATAATGATTACCAATGTATATGCACCTAATTACAGGGCACTGGTTTATTTAAAAGATTTGTTAAGGGACTTAAAGGGAGACGTAGACCCCAATACAAACTTTCTTATTACTATCTCAGGAGAAGCTCTTGGACTTGAGGCATGTTCTGACAACGACCCACCATTAGAACATAAATAGCATTTTCATAATTCAATATTTTCACACTGAATCAAAATCTTTCTTTAAACCCTGCTGTCAGAGATTTCTTTCTAATTCATCTATCTTCCCATACCAATGCCTATTTAAAACCCACTGACTGTCTGCCAGTAGTCCAAATTCCTTACACAACAAAAAGGACTTCTCATGCTGACCTGTCATGTCAACTCAGGTCATTCTACCCTTCTCACACTTCGTTGCACACAGGTGTACACCCACACACAGCTGGCCCAGGCCATATAAGAACACACAACATCCTGTGCCTGGCATAGGGGAATGGGGCTCACATTTTCATCTGAGAGATGTTCACATGAGTCAGATTTCATGATAATGAAAGATTCCTATTTGGATCAAAATCACTTTACTTCTACTAAACACATGCTTTAGATTTTCTAGTTAAGTTCATTTTATGAAAACTGAAACACAAAAAGGACTCTAAAGAACAAATAATACTGGGATTCCAAGATGGCATGATAGCAACAGGATGGTCTTATCTAGGCTAAATGAAATTAATATTAAAAAAAAAAAAAAAACTGGAGAAAGTACACTCCCAGGGTAAAACTTCAGGGGAAACTGCAGTGGGAGGTCCTACAAAAATAGTAAAAACAGGCCAGTGCCGTGGCTCAATAGGTTAATCCTCCACCTGTGGCGCCGGCACACTGGGTTCTAGTCCCAGTCGGGGCGCTGGATTCTGTCCCGGTTACCCCTCTTCCAGGCCAGCTCTCTGCTGTAGCCCAGGAGTGCAGTGCAGGATGGCCCAAGTGCCTGGGCCCTGCACCCGCATGGGAGACCAGGAGAAGCACCTGGCTCCTGCCTTCAAATCAGCGTGGCATGCGGGCCACAGCGCCAGCCACAGCAGCCATTGGAGGGTGAATCAGCAGCAAAGGAAGACCTTTCTCTCTGACTCTCTCTCTCTCACTGTCCACTCTGCCTGTCAAAAAATTAAAGAAATAAAATAAAAAAAAAGATTTACTCAAAAGCAATCAGAAGTAAATCCACTAACTAAAGAAAACCATATATGATATGAATGAAAAATTTTCTCAAGAAATTGAGATTTTAAAAAGAAATCCAAACAAAATGAAGAATTTAATAGATCAAATGAAAAATGCAGTAGATGGCCGGCGCAGCGGCTCACTAGGCTAATCCTCCGCCTAGCGGCGCCGGCACACCGGGTTCTAGTCCCGGTCGGGGCACCGGATTCTGTCCCGGTTGCCCCTCTTCCAGGCCAGCTCTCTGCTGTGGCCAGGGAGTGCAGTGGAGGATGGCCCAGGTGCTTGGGCCCTGCACCCCATGGGAGACCAGGAAAAGCACCTGGCTCCTGGCTCCTGCCATCGGATCAGTGCGGTGCGCCGGCCGCAGCGCGCCGGCCGCGGCGGCCATTGGAGGGTGAACCAACGGCAAAGGAAGACCTTTCTCTCTGTCTCTCTCTCTCACTGTCCACTCTGCCTGTCAAAAAAATAAAAAAAAAAAAAAAGAAAAATGCAGTAGAAACCCTTAACAATAGAGTTAAGGAGGCAAAAGAAAGAATATCTGAGATATAAGACAAATCTCAGGAAATTTTACACTCAGACCAAAAAAAAAAAAAAAAAAAAAAAGAAGAAGAAGTTAGAAAACTCAAAAACAGTGTTGGAGATCTATAGGATACTATCGAATGACCCAACATATGGGTATTAGAAGTGTCTGAAGGTATGGAAAGAGTGAAGGGACTAGAGGGCTTATTCAGTGAAATAATTACAGAAAACCTACCTAATTTGAAGAAAGAAAGAAATGTAAAAAGTACGGGGAGCACACAGAACTCCTAACAGACATGACCAGAAAATATCTTCACTGCAACACACTGTAGTCAAACTCTCCACAGTAAAACATAAAGAAAAGATTCTAAAATATGTATGTAAGAAATGCCAGATTACTTTCTGAGCATATCCAATTAAACTCACACCTGACTTCACATCAGAAACCCAACAGTCTAGAAGACAGCAGCAAGATATATTCCAAATCTTAATAAAAAAAAAAACTTTCAACTCAGAATACTGTATCCTGAAAAGCTATCATTTATGAATTAAATTAAAGACTTTACATAACAAACAGAGATTGAAAGAATTTGTCACCACCTGGCTGGTCCTACAGAAGATGCTGAAGGATGTACTACCCACAAAAACACAAAAAGAAAGCCATCATCATGAAGAATGTGAAGACAGAAAATCCTCCATAAAGTACAAAAGAAATCCAAAGTAAAGGACAGGAATATTCACGGAAAAATGTCAGAGCCAAGTAATTACTTACCAATAGTTACCTTGAAAGTAAATGGGTTTAACTTTTCAGTTAAAAGACACAGATTAGATGACTGATTAAAAAACAAGACCCATCTATTTGCTGCCTACAAGAAACAAACGTCCCCAACATGTACATGTACTTCTAAAATCACAATAGTTACCAAAAAAAACTTAAATACTTTGGAATAAATTTAACCATGGACAACAAAGCTCTCTATGATGAAAATTATAAAACATTAAAGAAAGAAATAAAAGAAGACATTAAAAAGTGGAAAAATATTCCATGTTAATGAATTGGAAGAGTCAACATCATCAAAATGCCCATACTACCAAAAGCAATTTATAGATTCAATTCAATCCTAATCAAAACACTAATGACATTCTACTCAGATCTAGAAAAAAATGATGCTGAAATTTATATAGAAACACAAGAGACTATGAATAGCTAAAGCGATCTTAAACAATAAATATAAAGCTGGAGCCATCACAATACCAGACCTCAAGGCATATTACAGGGCAGTTATAATCAAAACAGCCTGGTACTGGCACAAAAACAGACATGCAGACCAATGAAGCAAAACAGAAACTCCAGAAATTAATCTGCACATCAACAACTAGCTTATCTTATCAGACAAATGAGCTTATCGGACAAATGAGCAAAAATCAAGCCCTGGAGTCAAGATACTGTCTTCAACATATGGTGCTGGGAAAACTGGGTCTCTACTTGCAGAAGTATGAAACAAGACCCATATCTTACACCTTACACAAAAATCCACTCAAAGTGAATCAGAGACCTAAATCTACAATGTGATTGGGGAAACCCTGCAAGACATCGTCATAGGGAAAGACTTCTTGGAAAAGATGCCAGAAATCAAAAAAACAAATTTAACAAGTGCAATTACATCCAACTGAGAAGCTTCTGTACTGCAACAGAAACACTCATCAAAGTGAAGAGGCACTGACAGAATGAGAGTAAATATTTACAAACTATGCAACTGAATAAGGATTAACTTCCAGAATCTATAAAGAGCTCAAGAAATTCAACAACTAAAAACTAAACAACCTAGTCAAAAAATGGGCAAAGGACATGAATAGACATATTTCAAGAAAGGAAACTCAAATGGTCAGTAGACACATGAAAAAATGCTCAGGATCACTTGCCATCAGGGAAATGCAAATTAAAACCACAATGAGGTTTCACCTCATCCCCATCAGAATAGCTCTCATACAGAAATCAACAAGCAACAGATGCTGGCTAGGATGCAGGAAAAAAGGTACCTTAATCCACGATTTGTGTGAATGTAAACTACTGCAGGCACTGTGGAAGACAGTATGGAGATATCTCAGAAAGGTGAATATAGACCAACCATATGATCCAACCATCCCAGTCTGGGGAATTTATCCAAAGAAGATGGAATCAGCATATGAATGAGTGATCTGTATTGATCATGTTCATTTAAGCTCAATTTACAATACTTAAGAGATGGAATCAACCTAGATGTCCATCAATTTAAGACTGGATAAATAAATTATGGTGTATATATCCATTATGGAATACTACACAGCAGTGAAAAAGAATGAAATCACATCATTTGCAACAAAATGGATGCAACTGGAAACCATGATACTTAGTGAAATAAGCCAGTCACCAAAAGACAAATACCATATATGGTCTCTCTGATCTGTGGTAGCTAATAGACTACTTAAAATGTAATCTATAGGAGCGAAATTGACCACATGAAATACTGTGATTTTGAACAACCTTGCCTTGACTATTGAGGAACAATGTTTTTCTTGTTTGTTTTTGCCTTTTACTTTTCTCTTCACACTATTTGGTGAACTTTCTACTTAGTGTAGCATTAATCTTATGAGTATAAAATTAACTGAGAATTGATTTTTGTTAAAAATAAGAATGGGAAAGGAAGTGGAAGGAGGAAGAAAGGTTGAAGTATGGGTGGGAAGGAGGTAGAGGAGAAAGAATCACCATGTTCCCAAAATTTTATATATTAAGTGCATGAAGTTATATTCCTTAACATTTTTTTAAAAAATAACAAATAATAGTAATAATGACAGCTAACAATTACTGAATAGTTTCTCAGGTCCCATATTAAAGTCTTTTACTCATATTATGTAACTTACTCCTCTAAACCAACCTTGTGAGGTAGGTGATGCATATTAACCACACTTAACAGACGAAGAAACTATAGCAACAAGTGAAGATATAACTTGCCAAAAGTACCACAGCTATTCTTGGAGCTAGATTTCAACCAAAACCATGTGATTCCAGAGCCCACCATGTCACATTACCTAATTACACTTAGAGCCAGTTGTCATAGGATGATAAGAATTCTAAGAATGATTCCCCATGATCCTTACTCTTGTACAATGCCTTCCTATTTGATGGCTCCTGTCAGTATGATGAGACAGCACTCCTATGACCATATCACATTATATCATTAAAAAAGAGAATATCCTTTAGGGAAGAGGGTCATCTAATCACATGAGCTGTTTTCAAGCAGATTTTTCTCTTGCTGGTGAGCAGAAAAGTCACAGAGCTTGGAAACATGTGAAGGCCTTGACATGAGGAAAGCTCCTCCACTGCTGAGATGGAGGGACCCCCAAGGTAGTTTGAGAACAGGCAGTGAGAGATCTAGGAACAGAGGGAAGTCTCTGACCATCAGTCAGCTAGGAAACAGAGTGGCGGAGTTGTGAATAAGGAAATTCATTTCCTTATTCTTTGATTTCAAATGAGATAATAAGTGATGATGTACAATCTCCAAATACTATTAATTGTAAAAATGTTACAAAGGCCATTAAATATAATTATAAGCATTATTTAATGTAAGAGATTTATTTTTACATTGAATGAAGGAAGGGGGAAGAACAGGGAAAATTGCATATTCCTTCTAAATGTTAATGTTTATTCTTGGGTTACAAAAATAATCAGTTCCTCTTAAAAGACTTTTTCAAAATCAAAATATATGTTTCTATATTTCATTGGAACACACATTTCATCAGTTTGTTCTAAACCTTAAATTATTTGGGGTTGCTTTTTCATTTATTACAGAGTTGCCTGAATATATTTTCACTGGTATATACAAGAGCAGTATCAAATTTGTATCAAGAATTCAATGCATGAGGAAACCATTGGCCATAAATATTTTCTATTGCTTTTTTACCTCATAAAGACACGATAACTATTAAAAATACAGTTGTAGAACACAATAAAGAGAAGTTACGAAAATTGATGCTCAAAAGGTATCATATAGCTTGAGTTCAGGTTTTTAAAGGACGTTACAAATCTCGGGGATTCCCCAAGGAAGTGTTTTTAATTTTTCAGCAAGCTACTCTTTAACTAAGGCATCTAAAATAGTAAAGTAACAAAACACTTTGTCCAGTGGTATCTCACGTTATTGGCAACAATTAACACAAGTTTTTATATATATATATATATATATATATATATATATATATGTATGTATGTATATGTATATATATGGACATACAAAGACCTTAATCTTAAACTCTAAAGGTCAGTATCTGGACCCATGATTTCACCTTCCAAGTGTGTTCATTTAACAGGTGAACTGGAACCATTTTGGGATGATGTCCATGAACTCTTGCAAGTAGGAACAATTTTTAAAAATGGGTATTATCTTGGGGCCAGCGCTGTGGTATAGCGGATAAAACCATCGCACGCAGTGCTGGCATCCCATATGGGTGCCAGTTCGAGTCCCAGCTGTTCCACTTCCAATCCAGCTCTCTGCTATGGCCTGGGAAAGCAGCAGAAGTTGGCCCAAGATCTTGGGCTCCTGCACCTACGTGGAAGACCTGGAGGAAGCTGGTTCCTGGCTTCAGATCGGCATAGCTCGAACCGTTGTGGCCATCTGGGGAGTGAACCATCGGATGAAAGACCGCTCTCTCTGCCTCTCTCATTCTCTGTGTAACTCTGACTTTCAAATAAATAAATAAATAAATAAATCTTTTTAAAAATGGGTATTATCTTGTTCAATATCATGAATATGCATAATGTCTTCACTTAAACAATTGCTTACAGACTATAAAATCTTCTGATTTGTTCACATATCATTATCCTATTATATTCATCTTTAAACGTTCTCTCTTACAGAAATATTTGTAATTCTTGTGTTTTCTTACTTCAACAAGAATTGGAAATGTTCCTGTTCAACACAATTTCTTCACCAAATGTTTGGGAAACCTGACTTGTTTTAAAGAGGTAATATGTAGTATACATTGTGCTTCCATATTTTCTGCAGCATTTGGTACACCACCCCATAATTAAACACAGTTATATTTCTCTATCTAAATGTATAAAGTGTCATACTAAGTAGGATGAAAACAAAAGATTACAAACAGCAAACAACCTCACATGAGCTCAAGTTAAGTTTGCTATCAAATGAGCAATTTTTAAAAACAAAATTTGGGGACCAATACTGTGGCATAGCGGTGCTGGCATCCCATATGGGTGCTGATTCAAGTCCCGGCTGCTCCACTTTCCATCCTGCTATCTGCTATGGCCTGAGAAAGCATTAGAAGATGGCGCAAGTCCTTGGACTCCTGCACCCACGTGGAAGACCTGGAAGAAGCTCCTGGCTCCTGACTTCCAATCTGCCCAGCTCCAGTCGTTGCAGCCACTTGGGGAGTGAACCAGCACATGGAAAACACCTCTCTCTCTCTCTCTCTCTCTCTCTCTCTCTGCCTCTCTGTAACTCTGCCTTTCAAATAAATAAATCTTAAAAAAAAAATTGGTCTTCAGATTGTTTTGGATTTCAGGCTTCCATATAAAGACCTATGGATCCAGAGGTTAACATGAGTAATAATACAACTCATTTACAGCTCTTTTTCTCCAGGGAGAGAGAAGATATTATCAGAATGATGGCAGGTTTCCTGGTAATAGTACCAAGGAAAAGGTAATGTCATAAAATTAAAGAAAAACAGATTATTTTATCTGGGAACAGAGAACTTGCTGTGGTTTGAATATGATATGGCTACCAAACTAATTCTCAAAGTCCTAGGAAGGTGGCAACAATCCAATTATGCTGTTCAGCAAGTGGTCCTAGTTGAAGGAGGTCCTTAGGTCACTGAGAGTGTACCCTTTCAAGGTAGCTCTCCAGAGAGTGTTGGGTATATAAGCCAGAGCTGTTTTCTGATTCCAGGCTCATCACGGGCCCATCCCTTCACAAGTACTCTGCCACTGCCATCCTCTGGCCTCACCAGAGCGCAGAACAAACAGGGCTTGTCCAATCTTGGACTGTGAACCTCCAAAACTGTGAGCCAATAACTTCTCTTCATAAGTAGCTTCTCTTGACTATTTAGTTACAGTAACAAAAAGCTAACTAAAACAGACCCTCAGTGTGCTAACTTTGTAAAGTGGCATGGGCAGCAGATGCTCTGTAGAAGTGCTACTCAGCACTGCCACTCCTAAGAAAAGAGATGGTATTTCTGTGGAGAACAACTCCCACCCTCTTATTATTTGGAAATGAAGTTCATTGATAAAAACCAAGTATCTAGCACTAAAATCTATGATCCCATCTATATTTAAGAATATATTCCTGGGCCGGCGCCAGGGCTCACTAGGCTAATCCTCTGCCTGTGGCGCCAGCACCCTGGCCAGGTTCTAGTCCCGGTTGGGGCACCGGATTCTGTCCTGGTTGCTCCTCTTCCAGTCCAGCTCTCTGCTGTGGCCTGGGAGGGCAGTGGAGGATGGCCCAGGTCCTTGGGCCCTGCACCCACATGGGAGACCAGGAGAAAGCACCTGGCTCCTGGCTTCAGATTGATGCAGCGTGCCGGCTGCAATGCGCCAGCCGTAGCAGTCACTTGGGGGGTGAACCAAGGGAAAAAGGAAGACCTTTCTCTCTGTATCTTTCTCTCTCATTGTCTAACTCTGCCTGTCAAAAAAAAAAAAAAAAAAAGAATATATTTCCTTTCAGGTCACCTGCATATTGTATTAATATGCAAATTGGAAACAACTTGCAACTTCTGAATCATATGTCAACATAGCCATCCTTTGGGCTTTGAAATGTTTGAGATTTAGAAAATACAAAACTAAATAAATTATAAAAAAGAAAATACAAAACTACTATCTTAAAATGCAGGCAAAAAAGTATTTATGTTTCAATTTATCTCTAAGGCATGACAAAAAGAAAGTTTTTTAAGATATGATTCAATAAATCAAAAATTAAAAAGCAACAAATATGTGCATCAAAATATTATCTAAGCTGTCTTAAAAATTCTTCAGAGAACAAAGTAGTTTGGAGTAGCCATTTATCATACAGTAAGGAAATAATAGGCAAAATCATTAAAGGGAATTTATTCAAATCCATGCACATTAATCTTCTTTATATAAAAAGAAAACAGAACTTCTCAGGTAGAATTCTATGCAAGCTTTCCGCACTGTTTGTAAAGCTTCCATTGTGTGCAAAGTAACTAAGTGCATAGTAGTGTTATTGACTTGTAGAAAATAACACAACTAATATTAAAAAATTAAATCTACTTTTTAATATTAAGTATAAATGTTAGCTACAATTTGTTACTACAAAAAATTAAAAAGTAAGTAACCTCACAACAGCTTATATATTCAGAAACAAATAGATCAAGCTGCTCATGAAAAGACTTTTAAGCCTTCTTGTTATTCTCACATTTGATTTACTACATAGAAACAACAGAATGTTTTTGGCAAACATAAAATGTAAAATGCCCTGAAGTACAAACAGAGCCTGTGTCACTATAATATTAAAGAATCAACAGATGGCTGACATCAGAAGACTGGCAAAAACACAAAAACTAGAAAGACAAGTAAATAAAAAGACAAATGTGTAGAAACTAAACAAGGTGTCTTTGAGTCTCCTTTGCCACACTGAATAAGGGAAAAAATACTAATCTTAAGACATAGACATCTGGAATCTCTGTTTGGAGAGATGCACAGGAGATCTTGGGAAATGCTCAGGCTCAGTTAACTGAGGCATGAATTTCACAACATTTAAAACCTTTCCAAACTCAATGACAGCACTGTGGAAGGAAACTTCACTGTTTAAAAATAAGAGAAGAGAAGGGAAGGGAACGGATGGGGGTGGGGGAGAGGAAGGGACAGTGGGAGAGAGAGGAGAGGGGAGCAGAGTGGAAGGGAGGAGGGGGTGGGAGAGGAAAGGAGAGGAGAGAAGAAGAGGAAGAGAGAAGGAAGAAGGAAGGAGGAACAAGGGAGGACAGCAGAGGAAGAGGGAGTAAAGAGAAGCAACAGATGGAGACCAGCAAGAGAGAGGAGGAGGGAAAGGAAGAAGAGAGAGGAAAATAGGAGAGAAGGAAAAGCAGGAGAAAGGGGAGAGACAGGAGTGAGGTAGGAAGAGGAGGCCAGGGCTGCTGCTGCACATCCTAACCACACGGGTTTCTAAGAACCATGATGATTCATGACCTAAACTGAAAGAAACAAGTAGATTCAAGTCCTCTATCTTTTTCCAAAATTCATTAGGCATCTAGAGTTCAAGACACGAGGACACGAAGCAAATGACTTTGCCCCCATTCCTTTTCATTCAAAAAACAGTTTGCAATAAGAAATCAGACTACCAGCTCGTCACTGCTGTGAAAGAGCTCAAAGTCCACCAAGGTGGGCGCACAAGTCCAGGTGTGGCAAGTGCAGTACCAGTGCCTGATCTGCATCCTGCAGGCAGATGGCAGTGAGGAGCAGTCCCCAAGCCAGCCTGGTAGGAGTAAGAAGAGGGTATGAGTGACAAATGAGGGGACAGTGCAAGTTAATGGAATTAGCAAAGGCAGAAGCCCATGTGAAGGGATGAATTAAGCATAAAGCTATGAAAGGGTTAAGAGTAGGGGAGGAAAGACAGAGAAAGGAGGACAGAGAGATCAGCACCACAGGTCTTGTGGCAGTTTGAAAAAAGAGCTCACTTTTCGCCACCCGAATGAATCCTCAGAGACAGGTAGAGAGTTCAAAAACCTACCTGAAAGGGGAGGATCTGCTCACTCTAGGTAGGGTTGACCTTGGGACAGCAAAAATGGCACCTGCTGGATCTCAGGCTGGTTGTGCACGGAACCACCTTTTATCTTCCTTCTCACACAGTCTTGCACAGTGTGCAGGCACAGGCTGGTTTCTGCGTGTTCCCTTTGACCAGGTTTCCCACCCAGTGGAGGAAGACCTTGAGGACACTGATCCTGCCTTCAGCCAGCCCGGCCTCAAGCTCTGCTCCCAACAAGGAGCTACCCAGTCTCGGAGTGGAGAGCTTTATAGCAGGATCCTTCTGATTGACATGAAGTTTTTTCCACAATGGTTAGGAACATGCTTTCCTCTAGGTGCACATATTTTTCCACTTTTTTTAGTTGTCTTCAAACAGGAAAGCAAAGCCTTAGCCATCTTCCACATGATGGCACTTTAAATCACAGCAAGACAACTCCCCACCTCTGCTTCTGCTCTTTGGGGGAGGAACCCTGGTTCCCTGGCCACTGATGGGCTGCTCACAGCTTCCACAGCTGCTCTGGGGACAGCTGCTCTCAGTTTCCGGGTCTGCAGCTAACATTCAGTCCTTGACTGGACCTCCTGCCATGGTCTTACCAGTACAATCACACTATGCTCCCAACAACCTAAACACACTATTGTTTACATTACAGCCTGAATTTTTGTTCTAGCTGCCATTTAATATTGCTCATCAAAATATCCATATAAAGCAAGTAAAACCCTTAAGAAATTTGCATTAGGAGCAAATATCAAGTCTAATATCCCCTATTTCAAATCTCAAAAATTACATTTCTCCCTGCTAAATTTCATCATATAACCATTCTGTCAATCACCCGAGTGACTGGGCCAGCATAACTGTGCAGTGGGTTAAGCTGCCACTTGAGATGCCCACATTCCAACTCAAAGTGCTGGTTTGAAACCAGCTATTTGGCTTCCAATTCAGCTTCCTGCTAATGTATCCTGGGAGGCAGCAAAGAGTGGTTCAAATGTGTGGGCCTCTGCCACCCATGTAAGGGGCTGAGCCTGGACCAGCCCTGGCATTGCAGGCATTTGGGAGGGAACCAGCAGATGAAAGATTCTTACTCTTTTTTTTTTTTTTTTTGATAGGCACAGTTAGACAGTGAGACAGAGAGACAGAGATAAAGGTCTTCCTTTTTCCGTTGGTTCACCCCCAAATGGCCGCTACGAGCGGCGCGCTGTGCCGATCCGAAGCCAGGAGTCAGGTGCTTCCTCCTAGTCTCCCATGAGGGTGCAGAGCCCAAGCACTTGGGCCATCCCCCACTGCCTTCCCAGGCCACAGCAGAGAGTTGGACTGGAAGAGGAGCAACCGAGAGAGAATCTGGCGGCCCAACCAGGACAAGAACCCGGGGTGCCGGCGCCTCTTTCTTTCTCACTTTCTTTATATTTATTTCCAAAATTTTATAGTTTAAGAACTTAATCATTTCCAAAATCTATATTTTCCCCCAGAGGGAATTTATTTGCCTTAGTCACATAATTTAAAAAAAAAAAAACAGTTTCTGTAGGAACAATTATTTTCAGCACTCAAGTACATACTTTTTCTGGACTGGAGATACAAGGTAATCATAATAAGTGCTAGTTTTTTATTAGTTCCTTATGTATCTTGGACTATGATACACACTTTATAAAATCTTTATGCAGTTTGAAGATTACTCTCATTAACAAAATGTTTCATATGCAATAGTCCAAGTAATCAAAATCAGGAACTCAAAAATCCAACAGTAAAAAATTTTATTATCGAAATAGAAGATTAAAAGACAAAACCCATCTATTTGCTGCTTACAAGAAACACATCTTTCTAACAAAGATGCATACAGACTGAAAGTGAAAAAGGTTGGAAAAGGATATTCCATTCCAACAGAAACCAAAAAAGAACTAATGTAGCCATCTTAATATCAGACAAAATAAACTTTAACACAAAAACGGTTAAGAGAGACAAAGAGGGGCACTATATAATGATTAAGGTATCAATTCAACAGGAAGATATAACTATTATAAATGTATATGCACCTAATTATAGGGCACCAGGTTATTTAAAAGATATGTTAAGGAACTTAAAGGGAGACTTAGACTCAAATACAATATTATTGAGAGACATCAATACTCCACTTGCAGCAATGGACAGATAAACCAGACAGAAGATCAACAAGGAAACAGCAGAATAATCAAACTATAGACAAAATGGATCTAATAGATATGAGCTATCAATGCATCTCAAGGATCTAGAAAAAAATACAGCAAACCAAACCCAAAACTAGTAAGAGGAGAAAAAAAATTAAAATTATAGAAGAAATCAACATAATTGAATTCAAAAAAAAAATTACAAAAGATCAGCCAAACGAGGAGCTAGTTTTTTGGAAAAAAAAAAAAAGTAAAATTGACACACCATTGGCCCAACTAACTAGAAAAAGGAGAAGACCCAAATCAACAAAATCAGAGATGAAAAGGGGAATGTAACAACAGACACCACAAAAATAAAGAGTCATCAGAAATTACTATAAAGAGTTGAATGCCAGCAAAACTCGGAAATCTATTAGAAATGGATAGATTCCTGAACACATACAACCTACCTAAATTGAACCATAAAGACATAGAAGACCTAAACAGACCCATAACTGAGACAGAAATTGAATCAGTAATAAAGGACCTCCCAACAAAGAAAAACTCAGGACCGGCTGGATTCATTGCTGAATTCTACCAGACATCTAAAAAGGAGCTAACTCCAATTCTTCTAAAACTATTCAAAAACGATTTAAAGAGAGAAATCCTACCAAATTCTATGAAACCAGCATCAACTCAATTCCTAAACCTGAAAAAGATGCAGCAGAGAAAAAGAATTACAAACCAAAATCCCTGATGAACTTAGACTCAAAAATCCTCAACAAATTTCTATCCAATAGAATTCAACAACACATCAGAAAGATCATCCACCCAAACCAAGTGGGATTTATCCCTAGTATGCAGGGATGGTTCAACATTCACAAATCAATCAATGTGATACACCACATTAACAAACTGCAGAAGAAAAACCATGATTATCTCAATAGATGCAGAGAAAGCATTTGATAAAATTCAACATCCTTTCATGATGAAAACTCTAAGCAAATTGGTTGTAGAAGAAATCCTCAACACACTTAAAGAATTTATGAAAAACCCATGGCCAGCATCCTATTGAATGGGGAAAAATTGGAAGCATTTCCACTGAGATCTGGTACCAGACAGAGATGCCCACTCTCACCACTGCAATTCAATATATGTCCTTAATGTGTTGTTCAATGTGAATTAATGCTATAACTAGTACTCAAACATTATTTTTCACTTTGTGTTTCTGTGTGGGTGCAAACTATTGAAATCTTTACTTAATATATACTAAATTGATATTCTATATATAAAGAGAATTGAAAATGAATCTTGATGTGAATGGAACAGGAGATGGAGTGGGAGATGGGAGGGTTGAAGGTGAGAGGGAAGTTATGGGGGGGTCACTGTAATCCATAAGCTGTACTTTGGAAATTTATATTTATTAAATAAAAGTTAAAAAATATATAGTACTGGAAATTTTAGCCAGAACCATTTGGCAAGAAAAAGAAATTAAAGGGATACAAATTGGGAAGGAAGAACTCAAACTATCCCTCTTTGCAGATGATAGGATTCTTTATTTAGGGGATCCAAAAAACCCTACTAAGAGACTATTGGAATTCATAGAAGAGTTTGGCAACGTAGCAGGATATAAAATCAATGCACAAAAAACAACAGCCTTTGTATACACAGGCAATGCCACGGCTGAGAAAGAACTTCTAAGATCAATCCCATTCACACTAGATACAAAAACAGTCAAATACCTTGGAATAAACTTAACCAAGGATGTCAAAGATCTCTATGATGAGAATTACAAAATCTTAAAGAAAGAAATAGAAGACGATACAAAAATTGGAAAAATCTTCCATGCTCATCGATTGGAAGAATCAACATCATCAAAAAGTCCATTCTCCCAAAAGCAATTTATAGATTCAATGCAATACCAATCAAAATACCAAAGACATTCTCAGATCAGGAAAAAATGATGCTGAAATTTATTTGGAAGCAGAGGAGACCTCGAATAGCTAAAGCAATCTTGTACAACAAAAACAAAGTTGGAGGCATCACAATACCAGATTTCAAGACACACTACAGGGCAGTTATAATCAGAACAGCATGGTACTGGTACAGAAACAGATGGATAGACCAATGGAACAGAATTGAAACACCAGAAATCAATCCAAACATTTACAGCCAACTTTTATTTGATCAAGGATCTAAAACCAATTCCTGGAGCAAGGACAGTCTATTCAACACATGGTGCTGGCAAAACTGGATCTCCACATGCAGAAACATGAAGCAAGACCCCTACCTTACACCTTACACAAAAATCCACTCAACATGATTAAAGACCTAGGCCTACGACCTGACACCATCAAATTAATAGAGAACATTGGAGAAACCCTACAAGATATAGGCACAGGCAAAGATTTCTTGTAAAAGACTTCAGAGGCACAGGCAGTCAAAGCCAAAATTAACAATTGGGATTACATCAAATTGAGAAGTTTCTGTACTGTAAAAGAAACAGTCAGGAAAGTGCAGGGCAACCGACAGAATGGGAAAAAATATTTGCAAATTATGCAACTGATAAGGATTAATAACCAGAATCTACAAAGAGATCAAGAAACTCCACAACATCAAAACAAACAACCCACTTAAAAGACAGGACAAGGGCCTCAATAGACAATTTCAAAAGAGGAAATCCAAGTGGCCAACAGACACATGATATAATGTTTAGGATCACTAGCCATCAGGGAAATGCAAATCAAAACCACAATGAGGTTTCACCTCACCCAATTAGAATGGCTTACATACAGAAATCAACTAACAACAGATGCTGGCGAGGATGTGGGGAAAAAGGCATACTAATCCACTGTTGGTGGAATGCAAACTGGTAAAGCCACTATGGAAGACAGTTTGGAGATTCCTCAGAAACCGGAATATAGCCCTACCACATGACACAGCCATCCCACTCCTTGGAATTTACCCAAAGGAAATTAAATTGGCAAACAAAAAAGCTGTCTGCACCTCAATGTTTATTGCAGCTAAAATTCACAACAGCTAAGACACCTAAATTCCTAAATTCCAACCTAAATTCCCATCGACAGAAGACTGAATAAAGAAATTATGGGATACATACTCTATAGAATACTATACAGCAGTTTAAAAAAATGAAATCCGGTCATTTGGAACAAAATGAAGGAATCTGGAAAACATCATGCTGAGTGAAATAAGCCAGTCCCAAAGGGACAAATATCTCCCTGGTCGGTGACATCTAACTGAGCACCTAAAAGGAAACCTGTTGAAGTGGAATGGACACTATGAGAAAGAATGACTTGATCAGCCCTTGTCCTGACTTCAAGGAACAACTTAGTATTTTATTCCTTTTAGTATTTTTTTGTTCTACTTAATACCATTGGTTGAACTCTTGAATTAACACACAATTATTCTTAGGTGTTTAAATTTAACTGAAAAGTGATCCCTGTTAAATATAAGAGTGGGAATAAGAGAGGGAGGAGATGTACAGTTTGGCACACGCTCACTCAGACTTACTCCTAATGGTAGAGCTAGAAACGTGCCAGGGGATTCCAATTTAATCCCATCAAGGTGGCATGTACCAATGCCATCTTAAAGTGATCAGTTTCAGTTCATAATTGATCATAATGATAGGATTAAGTGTCAAAGGGATCACATAAACAAGACCAATGTCTGCTAACAATAACTGATAGAATTAAAAAGGAGAGAACAATCCAACATGGGAAGCGGGATACACAGCAGACTCATTGAATATCAAGTGCCCTAAGCAGCAATCTGGCCTCAGAATCAGCCCTTGGGCATTTGGATCTGGCTGAAAAGCCCTTGAGAGTATTTTAGGCATGGAAAGCCAAGACATCATGGCAAAAAAAAAAAAAAAAAAAAAAATGACCTAAATGAAAGATCTCTGCGAGTGAGATCCCAATGGAAAGAAAGGGCCATCAAAGAAGGAGGTACCTTTCTCTGAAGGGAGGAGAGAATTTCCACTTTGACTATGGCCGTGTCTAAATAAGGTCAGAGTTTGTGCACTCAAGAGGCTTGCATAGCCTTGGCAGCTCATGACAAGAGCCTTGGGTGATTCTGATGTCATAAATGAGTGTCAATTGTTAAATCAACAACGGGAGTCACTGTACAATTACTCCCCATATAGGATCTCTGTCCTTAATATGTTGTACTATGTGAATTAACAGTAAAACTAGTACTCAAACAGTACTTTATAATTTGTGTATCTGTGTGGGTGCAAACTGTTGAAATCTTTACTTGGTATATACCAAGTTGATCTTCTGTATATAAAGATAATTGAAAATGAAAAAAAAAAAAAAGTATGGGAAATGGGAGGAAGAACCAGGGAGAGTGAACTGTTTTCTTCCCTTTCTCTACTTACTAGATGAAAAAGATGTTAATTTAAATATGTGGAATTTAAAATGGGATTTCTGCTTCAGAATCATAAGGAAGATTAAATCAAATGAAACATCCTCTGACTTAACTCCATTTGTCTGGCTAAAACTTCACACAATATTCCTAATAAAAAGTCTTAGTTCACTAAATGATCACAAAGATAATTTTAACATGAAAACAGCAGCCAATGCAAATGAAAGCCAACATATTGGTGAAAGGCATAAACAATGACATTAAAACAAGGATGAAAGCATGATTGCTTACTATTAACATTATTACTTCACACTATTCTAAAAAATTCTAGCCACATGTGGGTGGACAGGGGAGGAGCTGTGTATCTTGTTGCCCCGTACTGACACTGAATGTCACTGTATGCTGGGTCTTGGCCGCAGACTTCTATGTCTTTCTGATGCATCTAAGCCTCTGGCCCGATAGCAAAGCCATGTACTTCGTAGGGCATGAGATGACGGTTCAAGGAAGTAACTGCAGTGCCTTTTATGAGGAGGTGGGAGAAGTCTTCTATTCTAGGTATAGTCTGCAAGCTGCGTGGCTGTCAGGCAACAAGTCATGCCACTGGGCTGAGAAAAAGCTTCTTTCTCTCCATTAGATAAAATGTGTTTTCTACCCATGGTGATGTAAAGAGAGAGTGGCCTGGCCCTGCTTAATGAACTGGCTAGGATATCTGAAGCAGAGCACACTGTTAGCTTACTCTGGGCCCTGAAAGCCACCATGGAAGTTAAGACCTAGACCACACAAACACAAATTATGTCTGACTGGTGGTATTTGTCCAGAGTACTGTGATGAGAACAACTCTGGACTGCAAGGAGCCAGCACCCCTAGCACCTGACCAATAGCTGAGTTAGGGTATCAGCCAGGAGTTTCTTTTGAAGCCAGTGTCAACCTGTGATGGAACTTCAAATAACCTCACAGGGACAACTCTGGAGCCATAGTTCACTTGTGCCCAGGAGGCAGAGCAGCCAGGAAGGCAGACTGTTTTCTACTGGCCAGGTTAGAAACGGCATCACCCAGTGTCCATGAAAAAACAGGGCATATAGAAAGACCAAGCTAAACTCAGATCTCAAAGGACACTGTTTAATCTAAAGGCAAGGAGAAAATGTGATGTGAAAAGGGCAATGTAGTTAGTGACAGATTCAATACAAACAGTAGCCAAGAGGCAAATTTGCAATGAGTGAGCATTTTGGTAGCTCCTTAAATGAGAATCTGCTTCCATACAGTTCCTCTTCACAGAGAACAGATGCTTAAAAGGTGGGTTCCAGGTTGGGGTAAAAATTAATTTAGGTCGGTTATGTCTAAAACACTACTTAAAGCCATATTACCATCAGCATTTCAAAAGTGTGTACAGTTTGTTCTGCTATAACACTTGTTCTGCTGTAATGCTTGCTTTCAAAATGACAGTTGATCCCCATGTGATTGATATATTAGGGAACAACTTGAGATTGAGCAAATCCTGAATTTACTCCTGCACAACTCTATCTCCCAGAAACAGGGATGAATTCAAAAAACTACATTGAGCTGAACGGAGCCAAAGAAATATACACAAAACATACTTCAGTTATCTGCCACCTTCCTCGGTTCCCCAGGTGCTGTAAGACATATGCATTCAAATCAGGGCTTACTCACCTACCCTACTTGAAATAACCCTCCCTCCACCACTTCACACAAGCTGAATCTCTTCGGATGCACACTTCTACAAGTAAATCTCAGGTCTCTTTAAAAGGAAACTCTCTTACTTATTGTAGTAGTTAATTTCTTAATCATTTAGTGTATGTAAAACTGTGCTACTATTTTCAGTAAATTTATATCTTTCATTGTGCATCAATAATGAGGCCTTTTGTTTTGTGTCCCTAGCCCAATTTCTCCCATAAGGCTTCTGGTTTTTACTGAGCAATTGCGCATAGCACAGTGATTTTAGAAATATATATGGTGTCATTGTAGAACTGACTGTGAAACCAAAGAGTTGAATAATAATGTGGTCTAAAAGCATAAAGACCTTATAAATTTAAAAAGTTGAAAAGACTTAACACCATGAAATTAATTCCAAGCCTGATGTATATCCCAGGGTAAAATTATAATTTTGTCAGTTTTATTTATAGGAAATATTATTTAATGAAAAATCTGATTCTTTTTACTACATGTCTCTGGAATTCCTGACACACATGCAACATTTTTAAAAAATGCAAACCACTACATCCTGCATTGTTATAGGAAGTAGGATGGTCTCTGCTTTATGTAACTAGCAAAATGCCAACAAAAAATTATAACACCATGTGAGATCAGTCAAATTCAGGGAAATCCCTAAAAGCAAAACAAAACAAACTCTTATAGGACATTCCCTTGCAAAACTCTCCAACAGTTGTGTCACCAAAACCTATCCAGGAAAACAAGATCTGAGAAATATCACGTATGATTTATTATATGTGAAAAATACCTCTTTTCATGAGGATAAAGATTAGCTTTGTGAAAAAAATAAAATGACTCTAATGGTAATTCTGAGATGGGGTAAGTTCAACAAGCCATAGTTCAGAGCCATAAGCTTAACAAAGAAGTGAGCATGAGGTAAGTTCAGATATATTTTTATGGTCTTGGATAAATACGAGACTTTGTTCCTGAAATACAAGTGACCTTTAGAAATAGCAAATAGTTTCTTCCTCAAACACTGTATTTCTGACCGTGGCTCCTTTCATCTACCACATCACTCAAGGTGGAATTTCAAGTGGGTAATCAAGGTAACATTTGTTTAGCCTAGCAGTCATTTATGTGGCCAGTTGCTGTGATAACCACATTATGTTCCTGGGCTAACCTTCCAGCTTACAATTCAGTTGCTTTTCCACTCTTGGTACCAATTTTTAACTCTAGGCTATTCGAAGAATGACTTCAATCAAAATGAAATTATCTTTAGACCATCTTCATATTTACTACCCAGGAAATCATAAAATGTGGTGTGTAAGACTCAATCTCTTATTTTCTGGACACACAACAAAGACAAAAGAAGAATAAAAACAAGGAGCTCGGTTCTTTTTGACTATTAAAAAAAAAAAAAAAAAGACTGACCACTTTGTTTTCAGATTGGATGTCAGCAAAGTCACTTAGATATACTTGAAATCTCAAAGAAATATTGTGTGTTTTTTATGGTAATTAAGCATTCCATAGCTATTGGGCAGAAATTAACTAAAACAGATGTCTGTAGAAAACCACAGGCCTAATTTCTGTAGGGTCTTCATCTCTGTGCCTTACTGTACTCCATGACTCTCTCCCCAAGAAACAAACTCCCTTGAAGGTACTACCTGATTAAAAAAACAATCTGCAAAGCTTTTCATCAGAAAAATCAGCTGGCTGGCAGAGAAGCAAAAGTAACTCTACCAGGAAAACAATGCTGGAACAACTGAACATTCACAGGCAAAAAATACAGACACAAACCTTACAACCTGATACATACCTTACAACTTTTACAAAAAATTAACCTTTCAAAATAAAGCAAGACCTAAATATAAAACACAAAACTATAAAACTCATATAAGATAAAATAGGAAAAAAAATCTTGGATTTGGTAATGGTTTTTTACATATAACACCAAAGTACTGATCCATGAGAGAAAAAGTGATAACCTGGGCTTATTAAACTTAAAAATGTCTGCTCTGTCAAAAACCCTGTAAAACAAATGGGCAGAAAAGCCACAGACTGATAAACATTCTTATTGGGGAGTAGGCATTTAACCTAATGGTTAAGAAGCCTTTGTCCCACATCTGAGTGCCTGCATCTGATTCCCAGTTCTGACTCCTGAATTCAGCTTCCTGTTAGAGCAAAACCTGGGAAGGCAGGGGTGATAGGTTAAGTAACAGGGTTCTTATCACCCATGTGGGAAATTTGAATATGGTCCCAGCTTCTGCCTCTGTCCCTGGACCAGCCCCAGCCATTAATAATCATTTGGCAAGTGAATCAGCAGGTAAGAGCTATCTACCCCTAACCCATACTCTTGCTGTCTCTTACTCTCTCTCCCTCTTGCTTTCACATTCTGCCTCTGCTCTCAGTTGGAGGGTGAACCAACAGCAAAAGGAAGACCTTTCTCTCTGTCTCTCTCTCACACTGTCCACTTTGCCTGTCAAAAAAAAAAAAAAAAAAAAAAACTGTTAATATCCAAAACAAAGAACTGTTAAAACTCAAAATTTAGAAAAACCCCCTTTAAAAATGTGAAGATACCTCACTCAAAGATACACAAATGGCAAATAAGCATAAGAAAAAATGTTCAATATCATGTCATTAGGGAATTGGAAATTTAAACAACAATGAGAAATTAATATACTTCTATTATAAGGGCCAGAATCCTAAACACTGATGATACGAAATGCTGCAAAAATATGGAACAATAGATATTCTCAGTCACTGCTAGCTGGAATGCAGAATGGCCTAGCCTCTTCGCAAGAAACTTTGGAAGTTTCTAACAGGACTAAATAAACTTTGATCATATGGCCCAGCAGTCATGATGCTTGCCATTTAATTTCCAACAAATGTTTATAGCAGCCTTATTCATAATTGCACAAATTTGGGAGCAACCAAGATGACCTTCATTAGGTTAATGGACAAATAAACTATGGTATATCCATACAATGTACTATTACCCAATGGTAAAAATCAATGAGCTATCCAAGACTTAAAAAGACAGGGAAGAACCTTAAATATGTATTTTAAAGAAAAGTGAAAGACAACAGTCTGAAAAGGGTACTTACTCTATTCTGGAAAAGGTAAAACAATGGAGAGAATAAAAAGAACAGCTACCGCCAGGCTTGGCACAGAAGGAACAATGAACAAACAAAGCACAGAAGACGGCTGGGCACAGTGAACTATTCTGCATAAAACTGTACCAGTGCACACATGTCATTAAATTATTTATCAGATCCCACAGAATGAACAACATAAACAGTGAACTCCAATGTCAACTACAGACTTCAATAACAATGGTTCAATATTGACTCACCAACTGTTAACAAATGTGCTGTACCAATTCAAGATATTTAAAACAAGGGGAAATAGGGGAAGAAGAAGACATGGAAAGTCTGTGTAATTTCTGCACAATATTTCTGCAAACCTAAAAGACTATAAAAAATAAAGTATACTGTCTAAAGCATGCCACACAGAGAGAGAAACAAGCTGAAGCTTAAATAGAATTAAGGATATACAAACAAAAATACTGACATTCCTTTTTCTCCCTAAGTATGCCCTCTAGAACCAACATCTCTGTATACTATCCATATCAGCATTGTCTAATAGACTTGTGATGTCAACCACAATGGAACCTTACAATAGTCACATTAAGCACAGTACAAAGAAATGGAAACATTAATTTTAAAAATACATATATTTATCCCAATGTATTCACAATATAATCATTTCAACATGTAATCAATATAAAATGTATTAGTAAGAGTCTTTGAAATCTAGGTCTATTTGATTATAACATATACCAATTCATATAGTAAATTTTTATCAGAAATACCTAATTTCAGTTTAGATTTCACAAAGTCACAATTAAAAAAAATAGATTCACAAAGTCATGCTATTCCAAAGATATTTAAAATCTTCCAGTAACTAAAATCAATTACTAAAAAAACATTTTTCTTGAATATATATATATACATATATACATATGCACATTGACAAAACTGGTTCATCCTTTTTAGAATTGATTTGACTTTAAAGAAAATGTATTTCAATTTAAAAACTATACCAATCCATGTTAAATAAATTCATTAACTCTAGTATCAACAAAGTACTAATGAAATTAAATTCAGAGATATTATATAAATCAGAAAGCAACTCTAAACTTATAATCACCAAAGTATTCATCAACTTGTCTCTATGTTTTTCACTATTAGTTTAGCATCATGTACTATAATTAAATTCAACTGCATATTATTCATTTTTAAATGTAGAAAATCATTAAGTTTTTATCAAAAGTTTCAAAAAATATAAAAATGCCTTGCCTTTCCTTAGAACTTCAAATTTATCTCATTTATATGCAGTGTGATATTGATGAGAATAAATCATACTGAGATTTGGGTTTTCTTTTCTTTTTTTTTTTTTTTTTTTGCCTTTGATTATTTGTCAAGTACTCCTTTTTCAAGAAAACCTTGGTGTTACCAGTGCAGTAAATCCTTATAAAATTCTACCACAACTCAACCATGAAGAACTGGCAGAGAGTACAAGATCCATTAAATTTACTGTCATCCATTACTTTTAATAGTTCCATAAACTGGCAATGATTAAAATCACTTGCACATAAATAAAGGAAGTGAACAATTGAACCCATGGTACTTTTCAAAGAGTCTACTTCAGAAAAATGAATACAAATATTTTCAACGTGTACCATAAAGTGGAACTAATCAATATGGGAAACAGTCTCACACTTTAAAAATTCCATAAATCTGGATTTTTTTAACCTACCATAGCTGGAGACAATCTTCTATGAAGAAACTAACCATGTAAATAATTTTTTTAAATCTACCCCACAAATTCATTTATTGGGGCCATGAATTAACATTTCTTTGTAAATTTACAAGACCTCTGAAACTAACTGTATGGAATAAATTACTTGGATGGTTGTCTCATGTCATATAACTCACCTAAAGCCAAAGAAAATCCTTGCAATTTTCAATGCTTGACTCAATTGATCTTCTTTGTTTAAAAAAAAAAAAAAAAGGCCCTCTTTGGGAAATTGTTAAATCTTTCACTTTTAGGCTTCTTCTCATAATTTTTCAACAAAATTTCAATAATTCAAATTTGTTTATAGTCTCTCCATCCAAAAAGGGTTGGTTTTCTGTTTTTTGTTTTTTGTTTTTTTTTTCCCTTGGAGTAAGAACCAAGGTTGCCAAAATTATACTCTCAGATCCTGGGACAGCAGCTACTACGCATTTGTCCACTGGAAGAGCTTTTAATGAAGTTGCAGTGAACAGAACTGCAGTAATTGCACCAGTAAAGCATGTGCAACCAGTCCTTGGGACTTAAACCAGTAACAGAAGCTGGTAGCACTTAAAAAGATAACCATCATTTCTCCCTTGAGAATTGTCTGTTTAGAACCTGTACCTTACTTTTCACTCATGATCTCCTCTTAGCAGCCACTGACTTTTGAGTTACAGGAAGGCCTCTGAAGATTTATATCAAATAGCATCCATGGCCAGCTTGTTTTCCTCATGTAGAAGTAAAGGGAATGTTAGGCTAGAGACAAGATGAATAAGAGATAAGGGTGGAAAAGGCAGCTGATGCTTTGGTGAAAAAGCTAAAAGGGAAAAAAAGGTGCCATGGAGAAGTGGAGAAGTCCTTGAGCAGCAGAGCAAATGTGTCATTTTTCCCAGGTCTTTAGGAGGACACCTACAGGCTTTCTCACGGAGGAGGCTTACCTCACACTATATATTGTTGTTTTTGATGCTGACGTGATCTGCAGAGTTATCAGGAGCTAAAGACATGAGACATGTGTGAATTTCCTTTTGGATCTTAGCAGAAAGAAGTTTGTATCAACCCATACTACTACTAAGAGTATAGTGTCTGGTCTTACCTCCAGTATTTTGTAAGTCAACATGAAGAATTCAATCTGCAACACAACATTCTGTTTAGGAACCTAGCCACAATGAAGCATACATGCCACAAAATACCACATTTCCAGATTCCTTCTAACAGTCCAACAACACTCTTTTCCCTTATTGCCAAACATCCTCTCTCTCTCCCCTGCTAGCAGCCCATATGCCAACTCCAGGCAACTCCTCAATCATGAACTCCCTTCAGCCCCCAGCCAATACACCTACTGACTTCGTGCTACCCAATTATTAGATGGATCAAGATTTACGTTCTGCCCAGCAGATATGTTCAGCCTGTTGCCTAGGATGAGCCCAAACACAGGTGTTCAACTGTCTACTGTGAATGAAACAATCACGTCAAAGAAGTTCTTTATACACCTTCTACTAGAGTATCAGTATAGAAGGATTCACAGATCATATAAACAAAAGGAGATTCTGCTTGGGGTTTCTGTCACACAGAGTTGTAATTTGACAACAGAAGGCAATATTGGAGAAGGTGCTCCTCTGTGCTATGTTGAGGGTGTGGTATGTGTGGAGTGCTTGAGTAACAGCAGCACATTGGTACACATTAGGAACCACAATGCTCATCAGTGCTTTCATCCTATCACAGTAGAGATTCTCAGAAGCTACAGCCACAAAATCTTTGACAATGAAAGATTTGTCCAACTTCTGGCTCAGTCTGTGAACCACAGGTTTAAGGCATTGTCTACACTCCACAAAGTGTACACCATTTGAATGAGTTTTATCAACTACTGGAGAGCAGAATATCACCAGAGGAATCTAGTCAGCATCTCTTGCTGGGTTGAGACTCATCTTCATGGCTTCTTCAAAGTCTGGATAAAGTCCTCACTCAGATGAACTCTCTATCTTGCATTTCATGGGTCTTCTCCCCATTAGTTGCCCCACGGACCCAAGGAGAATTGGTTCAAATAGCCTCTAGGCATACCAAAACCTAATGCTCAACTTCCTTATATAAAATAATGCAATATGTACATATACGATATGCATTCTCCAGTACACTTTAAATCCTCTGTGGATTACTTAGAATGCTTGATAGAGTGTAAATGCCATCAAAACAGCAGTTACACTGTACCACTTAGGGAATAATGATGAGAAATTTGTACATGTTTAGTACACATGTAATTTGTTATCAAATATTTTTGATTAGCTGATTCTGTGGATGCAGAAGTAGTGCAGACAAAGGACCAAGTATTACTAGTGAACTTGTTTCTAGAGAAATTTTCAGTATAGATACTGTAAATATATATGGAAAACAGATATTCAGCCTTTTTTTTCCTATACAATCATGAGCAGTACACTGCATTTTGAAATGAATCCACATGTGTTTGTATTCATGCTTATTTGATTATCTCTGAAAAGTGAAAGATACAGTGTGAGTATTATGCTTCAGTTCAGAAGTCTGGCAATGATCTTAAACTGCACCATGTTTTTGCCTTATTCTCCCCACAACATTTTTTATTTGTTCAATTTTTTGATAAAGTTATACATGACAGAGGAAAAACTATAACAGTGTAGGAGGGTAAACAGTACCAAAGAAGTTTTCCCTCCTGCCCCCCATCCTCTAGAAGCTGAATTTTTACCATTTTGTCTCACTAACTTTAAAAATTTCTAATTCATTATTTTGCAGAAGCATATGGTAGGGTCTTAAAAGAAACTACAAAAAAAAATCCTTTATTGTAAGGAACACTATTTGGTACTCTAATAAGTAGTTCAGTAAAAGCAAAGTGACTGTTTTCAAAATGACACTGTAAATTGTTTTTTTATTTGACAGGTAGAGTCAGAGAGAGTGAGAGAGACAGAGAGAAAGGTCTTCCATCGTTGGTTCACTCCTCAAATGGCCGCCACAGACCGCACTGCGCTAATCTGAAACCAGGAGTCAGGTGCTTCCTCCTGGTCTCCCATGCGGGTGCAGGCGCCCAAGCACTTGGGCCATCCTCCACTGCCCTCCCAGGCCACAGCAGAGAGCTGGACTAGAAGGGGAGCAGCAGGGACTAGAACCCCGCACCCAAATGGGATGCCAGTGCCACAGGCGGAGGATTAACCAAGTGAGCCATGGTGCCGGCCCCAAGGTTATAAAATTTACCTTAATTAAAATAAATGTCAGTGTATTATGATTTCATGCAATATATGTTTTATAAAACATTTTCTTTTAGGAAAGCTATTGCAAAAAAAAAAAAACAAAAATTCATAATATTCAATTTAATCACTATAGCAGGAGGCCTATTTTACATTTTTTTGAATACTGAATGTTTTTATCAAATTCACTTAAACATATAGTTGAAAGTATTTCTTATTTTCACCTTTTTATATTTTCTCTCTCTCTCTCTTTTTTTTTTTTTTTTTTTTTTTTTTTTTTTTTTTTTTTTTTTGACAGGCAAAGTAGACAGTGAGAGAGGCAGAGAGAAAAGTCTTCCTTTGCCGTTGGCTCACCCTCCAATGGCCAGTGCGCTGCGGCCAGCGCACCGCGCGGATCCAAAGCCAGGAGCCAGGTGTTTCTCCTGGTCTCCCATGTGGGTGAAGGGCCCAAGGACCTGGGCCATCCTCCACTGCACTCCCTGCCCACAGCAGAGAGCTGGAATGGAAGAGGAGCAACTGGGACAGAATCTGGCGCCCAGACCGGGACTAGAATCCATTCTGCCAGTGCCGCAGGCAGAGGATTAGCCTAGTGAGCCGCAGCGTCGGCTTCCTTTTTATATTTTTACAAGAAAAAAATCACTTAGGTTTACTCTATCACAGAAAATACAATTCCATTGCTATGTCATATGTGGCATACCTTCTTTCATGCTTATTTATTCCTTATGGTATGAGCTTCTACATTGCAACTTAATTCTATGTCAGTAGGACACTTTCTTCATACAAACTGGTATTTGGTGTAGCAGTTAAGATAGAGCTTGGGATGCTCACATTCCATATCAGAATGCCTAGATTTAAATTACAGCTTTGGTCCTGATTCAAGTTTACTTCTAATGTGCAGCATCTGGGAGGCAGCAGGCCAGGTACTTGGGTCCCTGCCACCCATATGAGAGACCCAGATTGAGTTCCTGGTTCCTGATTTCAGCCTGGTCCAGCCAGGGATATGGCAGACATTTGGGAAATGAACCAGCAATGAGAGATCTCTATTTCTCTACCTCTGTCACTCTTTGTCTCTTTGTCTCACAATATTAAAAAGGAAAATTAAAAACATACATAGCACCAGCACCGCGGCTCAATAGGCTAATCCTCCACCTTGCAGCACCAGCACACCGGGTTCTAGTCCCAGCTGGGGCGCCGGATTCTATCCCGGTTGCCCCTCTTCCAGGCCAGCTCTCTGCTGTGAGCAGGGAGTACAGTGGAGGATGGCCCAAGTGCTTGGGCCCTGCACCTACATGGGAGACCAGGAGAAGCACCTGGCTCCTGGCTTCGGATCAGCGCGGTGCGCTGGCCGCGGTGGCCATTGGAGGGTGAACCAACAGCAAAGCTGTGAGCAGGGAGTGCAGTGGAGGATGGCCCAAGTGCTTGGGCCCTGCACCTGCATGGGAGACCAGGAGAAGCACCTGGCTCCTGGCTTTGGATCAGCGCGGTGCGCTGGCCGCGGTGGCCATTGGAGGGTGAACCAACAGCAAAGGAAGACCTTTCTCTCTGTTTCTCTCTCTCACTGTCCATTCTGCCTGTCAAAAAAAAATATATATATATATAAAATACACACTAAATAAGAAGACACTGATAGCAAATATTTTTATATAACTACTAATTAAAATCAAAACAAAGGTGTCAATGTAAATTATGCTGTTTACATAAAATATCCAAAAACACTACAATGCCGCATGGTGTGTAGAATTACTCTACTGACTGCAACTAAACCAGTCATATGATTCCACACAGCATTAAAAACAATACAGGGAATGGGCATTTGTCTTAACAGTTAAACCATCTACATCCCATATTGGAATGCCTGCACTTGATTCCCATCTCCAACTTCTGCCTCTAGCTTCCTGCTAAGGCAGACTCTGGAGGGCAGCAGTGATGGCTTAGTACTTGAATTCCTGCTATCCTTACAGGAGACCTAGATTGCGTCCCAGGCTCCCAATTTTGGCCCTGAAACTAATGAAAACTAAGTAAACTTGGGGCCTACACTGTGGCGCAGCACTTAGTTAAAGCCCCAGCCTGTTGCGCTGGCATCTCATATGGGCGCTGGTTTCAGTCCCAGCTGATCCACTTCTGATCCAGCTCTCTCCTAATGCACTTGGGAAAGCAGTGGAAGATGGCCCAAGTGCTTGGATCCCTGCACCCTGGTGGGAGACCCCAAAGAAGCTCCTAGCTCCTGGCTCCTGGCTTCAGACTGGCTCAGCTCTGGCCATTGCGACCATTTGGGGAGTGAATCAGTGGATGGAAGACCTCTCTCTGTCTCTACCTCTCTCTCTGTTAACTCTTTTAAATAAATAAAATAAATATATAAAAAAAGAAAAAAACCTAAGTAAACTTTAAATTCAGCACTCAGTATACTAGCCAGATTTCAAGAGCTCAAGAACTCAAGTGGCCAGCTGTTACCATACTAGACAGTGGCCACTTAGGTTGAATGGATTTTTTTCCCATTAACATGTAATATCTCTACACTTTTTGGAGTACAGTGTAATAATTCAACACATAACTACAGTGATGTTTTTAAGGATTTATTTATTTATTTATTTATTTGAAAGGCAGAATGACAGAGGGGTAGAAACACAGAGAGGAAGAGCCTCAGCCAGGCTGAAGCCAGTGGGCAGGAACTCCACCCTGGTTTCCCACATAGGTGGCACCCCTCTCCTCTATGAAATCCTCTCATTATTAAGACCATTGGTTGCTATTCTCACCTTGTCTTTTATACTACCATATCTGTTTATGTGTTTACAGGAGTTAATAATGGAACAAACTAAGGTCTTCACCAACCAGGCAGTCAACCAAATGCTGCTACAGAGATATACTTGGCTTCCCACCCAGGAGACAGCAGTTTGAGACAGCGCCCCATGCCAGCGGAGAGTACCTCATCGCCCCATGTCAGCAGGAAGTAGCTCTAAAGACAAATCATCATCTCTCTACCCCTCCTGGACTTTTGGGGCCAATGTAATCCCATACAACTCTTGCTTTATAAAAAACAAAAGGGGGGAATGTTAGTAAAATGGGGCAGTCTTATCTATGGCATGATCTACACCCCAGACACCATCCTAGGCTCTAGCCTGCGCCACCATAGCTGGAAGCCAGGAGACCCCATGGCCCAACCACTGATGTCAGCTCCACCCCCATCCTAACGGGATTCGCTGCTGCTCCTTCCCTGCCTGCCTCCCAGAAAAGGTTTAACAGAACCTGTTCCTGAACACATGGCCCTCTCTCTGTCTCGCCCTCTCTCTCTCTCTTGATCTCTCTCTTATACTCTTTCTCCCTCTTTTCCTTCATCGACCCTTCCCCCTAGTCTGTCGGTTTCCCACAAAAAAACCTTTCTCTTAAAAGAAAAAAAAAAGTAATAGCTAACTGGTACAACATTTCTTTTTAGAGTAATGAAAATATTCTAAAATTAGATAGTGCTGATGACTGCATACTCTATGATTATAATGAAAACTACCACATTGCCCATTTAAAAGGGTATACTTTATGGGATATGAATTCTATCTTAATAAAGCTGTTATAAAATTTCACAAATGCTTCTTGCATTTATGCCCAAATTATCTTTGGGACCACATCAGATAAGCAAATATTACTAGTGCATACAATATGAGCATACTTTTAAAAACTCATAATATTCTCTTACATTTTATATATGCATAAAAATTAACAGAGAAATATCAGAGAAAAGTTACAGATAAAAGACAGTGTTGGGCTTTAACTTCCTGTGTATTGCACTATGATTTAAATATGGTTTGTCCACCCAAAAGGCAGCCTGAGGCTCACTTCCTCAGTGTGGTAGTGTTGGGAGCTGGAGGGGTTCAGAGATTAATGCCAATTATGCTAATCTTTTGTCAGGAGTTACTTCTCCCTTTCTCTTCTGCTTCTCTGCCATGTCACCATCACCAGCCTTCAAAACCATGAGCCAAAATGAACCTCTTTTTTTTTTTTTCTCTTTTTGGCACTATTTATTTTCCAGATGGATAGCAGTAAGCAACTCTATTCAACAGGTTAACTAATTTATTTGTCTAGGGTACATTTTGCAGATGATTCATTCTGGCAAACCCACTGGGAAGCAGTCTGCTCAAGATTTTATTTTTCACAACAGTCATATTAAAGTCCTCTAATGTTGGAAGCAGAGAACTGACAACTTGACCTCAGCCTCTTCTAGAAAATGACACTTTTTTTTTCTTCCCTACTTGCTATCCATCTTTTCTCTCTTCTCTTCCCTTTCTCACCCTCTTTCCCTATTTCTTTCCCATTTTACTGACTTCTTTTGTTCTTTTTCTATGTTTAAGACTTTTATTTTTACAAAGAAAGTTATGGAGGGGAAAAGTATTGTAATCCATACTTTTTTATTTTCTTATTCATTTTTTTAAACTTTTATTTAATAAATATAATTTCCAAAGTACAGCTTACGGATTACAATGGCTTTTCCCCTCATAACTTCCCTCCCACCCGCACCCCTCCCATCTCCTGCTCCCTCTCCCATTCCATTCACATCAAGATTCATTTTCAATTCTCTTTATATACAGATCAGTTTAGCATACATTAAGTAAAGATTTCAACAGTTTGCACCCACACAGAACATAAAGTGTAAAATACTGTTTCAGTACTAGTTGTAGCATTAATTCACATTGGACAACACATTAAGGACAGATTTCCCACATGAGGAGTTAAGCACACAGTGACTCCTGTTGTTGACTTAACAATTTGACACTCTTGTTTATGGCGTCAGTAATCTCCCCAGGCTCTAGTCATGAGTTGCCAAGGCTATGGAAGTCTCTTGAGTTCACTGACTTCGATCTTATTTAGACAAGGTCATAGTCAAAGTGGAAGTTCTCTCCTCCCTTCAGAGAAAGGTACCTCCTTCTTTCATGGCCCCATTCTTTCTACTGGGATCTCACTCGCAGAGATGTTTCATTTAGGTTTTTTTTTTTTTTTTTTGGCCAGAGTGTCTTGGCTTTCCATGCCTAAAATACTCTCATGGGCTCTTCAGCCAGATCCGAATGCCTTAAGGGCTGATTCTGAGGCCAGAGTGCTGTTTAGGACATCTGCCATTCTATGAGTCTGCTGTGTATCTCACTTCCCATGTTGGATCATTCTCTCCCTTTTTTATTTTATCAGTTAGTATTCACAGACACTAGTCTTGTTTGTGTGATCCCTTTGACTCTTAGACCTATCAGTGTGATCAATTGTGAACTGAAATTGATCACTGGGATTAGTGAGATGGCATTGATACATGCAATCTTGATGGGATTGTATTGGAATCCCCTGGCACATTTCTAACTCCACCATTTGGAGCAAGTCTGATTGAGCATGTCGCAAGCTGTACATCTCCTCCCTCTCTTATTCCCACTCTTATATTTAACAGGGATCACTTTTCAGTTAAATTTCAACACCTAAGAATAAATGTGTGTTGATTACAGAGAGGAAACCTGTTGAAGTGAAAGGGACACTATGAGAAACAGTGACTTGATCAGCCCTTGTCCTGACTGTTGATGTACAATTTAATACTTTATCCCTTTTAGTATTTTTTTGTTCTAGTTAATACTATTGGTTGAACGCTTTTCTTTATAAATAACCAATCTCAGGCATTCTGTTATAGCAACAGAAAATGGACTAAGATAACTACCCTAAGTCCTTACATCATATGTGATTTGTGTAGTGAAAAATAAATATCTTTGAAAACATAATAACAAGGTAGCTATATGCATCTCTACTCATTTACACTTTTCCTAAATTCACTTACACTTTCTCTCTCCTTGAAACACTTCCTCCACCCTCTAGCAATACGTGAAAGCACTCTTAGTTAAATAATTCTTTTAACCAAAAACACTTCGATTAAATGTGCTATCCAAGCTCCCTAAGCAAAACACATCAGTGACCTGGAAATAATGCAAGATATAAATACTGGACTCAGTTACCAGTGATTAAGTTTAGCCTTCTCCACCAGACTATTTTCATCTGTATAGGTAAACCCAGCACCAAATACTTCATCTGGGAAACAATAAGCTTTCAGACACACTTGTTAAAAGAACAAGTAGGCCGGCGCAGCGGCTCACTAGGCTAATCCCCCACCTTGCGGCGCCGGCACACTGGGTCCTAGTCCCGGTAGGGGCGCCGGAATCTGTCCCGGTTGCCCCTCTTCCAGGCCAGCTCTCTGCTATGGCCCGGGAAGGCAGTGAAGGATGGCCCAAGTGCTTGGGCCCTGCACCCCATGGGAGACCAGGATAAGTACCTGGCTCCTGCCATTGGATCAGCGCAATCGCCGGCTGCGGCGGCCATTGGAGGGTGAACCAATGGCAAAAGGAAGACCTTTCTCTCTGTCTCTCTCTCTCACTGTCCACTCTGCCTGTCAAAAAAAAAAAAAAAAAAAAAAAAAAAAGAACAAGTAAAGCATGGGTCATCCTCTTGTAAGCGACTACCTGAGGATATAACCTGCCCATCCTCCTTCCTCCAAGAACACTACATTTGCTCACATGGCCACCTTCTCCCGTGAAGTCTGTAATAAAGCTGACTTCCCCCACTCTAGGTTATGCTGACTGGAACAGAGCAATCTCATTACTTGTGCCAACTGGGGAATGCAGATGCTACCTACCTGTGACATGTTAGGGGAGATCTACGAAGGTGATAGCAATCTTGAAAAGGCGCTCTTGTTCCTAGGAGCCACCATCTTGCCTGAAGCCTGCCTATTATCTGCCCACTAGCTTGAGGATTAAGCCACTATCAAGATGGAAGGGTGGGAAGAACTTAGGTAACATCATTAAGCTCATTAATCAACTGTTCCTGAAGCCTGATCTATTGAAGTTCCCCTTATTTGACATAAGGAGAACTTCGTACTCAGGGAAGATAGAATTGCAGCTAATTATTTCTATTTGACAGAATTCCAATAATGCTACAAGTTGTTATCAGAACTCAAAAGATAGAGGAAGTACTCCAAGGAGACAGAAGTTGTTTTTAAGTTTTTAAGTCAAACCATCTGACCCCAAATCCCTAGCACTCTTGTAATCATACTTCAGGTTTGGCTGGCACAGTTACATAGGAGCCATCCTGCAAGAAGCAGAAAAAGGACAACAAAGGCAGAACTTCCAGGAGACAACCAACACTCACTTGCTTTGCTGTTTTCCCAAACGAGAGAACTAGCATAAGGAAGAACGCAGGATGACATCTGTTTGGGGAGTCCCAGGATTCCTCTATAGGGCTTCACAGGTAGTATTTTTCCACTAATTACTACATTAAGTGGTTCCATTTGGAACCTAAAACAAAATGTGACTGACTGCAAAAGAAAAACATTTGGTGAAGAAACTTCTTTGTTCCAAACACCTGAAAGAACTTCCATAAACAATAAAGAAAAATAAGATTTTAAACAATTGAAAACATTTTTTCCAAAAACTAAAACACATTGGAAACCTGGTACTGAGTCAAGTTCCCAACAGCAGAGCAGCTGAAATCACAAAATAACTGCAAAGAAAGGAAAAACACGTAAACAAAATGTCCAGCTTAATAATCAATGAATCAGCTCCTTAAAAAACTGTATTTCAGTCAAATTACCATCTTCATGAAAAAGAAAATGAAATGATTACAAATTAGGCAGACACAGGCTTGTAGAATACTAAAGGAGTTAATACGTTGTTACTTTTTCTAACCTCTAACTTACATGTTTTCTAAGAATAGCAATGGTAAAAACAGTTCATATATCCAAAATAATTATTAAACATGAATGACTTGAATATTAAATATGAAACAGACTTTACTCAATTATGCTTACATTCTAGATATTTTGCAAAGACCTGAGAATATGATAATAATAAGGCAATAATAAAATTATGCTCTTTCTTCAAAAGTCTACAATGTGGTACCCACACCATCCTCTCACTGCTCTCACTGTCACTCTCCAATTGCCCTATTTCAGAAGTGTCACCACCTGGGACACATATGGCTCAGGATAGATATTTAAAAATCATTTCTGACTTCTCTTTCAACAGCCACACCGTCAGCAAGCCCTTACCAGTGTGCGACATACAATATACCACCAGAAGCCAACCACTTCTCTCTATCACTGAAGCCCAAGTGCAGGCCACCCTCACATCAGACATCAGCAGTCTCTCTGTTTCGTTAATGCCTCCCTGCAACCTGTTCTCCACAAGGCAGGCTCAGTGACCTTCTCAAGGCATGAAAAGGATGACGTCATTCTCCTGCTTAAAACCTTTGAATGACTTCTTGCTGCTATCAGAGTAAATCTCCTGATCTGACCTACAAATACCTCTCTAATCCCACCCACTACTACTGCACCTTCCACCCACTAACCACTAGCATTGTTATCCTTGATCACCTCCCTGGCTTTGTTTCTGTCCTTAGAACAGACCAAATTCATGGCCATCTGGGCTACAATTGGGTGTCTTAACCCAAGTCTTCTTAATATGACTGTTTCCCTCATGGTTTAGGTCCCCCAACACAACCCGACAGCTCAGCTAAAGTAGAGCTCATGGCCTACTATCTCATTGTTCTAATTGATTTTTGGAGGTAAACTTTTGGTTGAAGTGTAACATAATTACTGAAAGGTATAGACACTTTAAGGATACAGGGCAAGGAACTCTCCCAAATTAAGCACTCTAAGTAACTAAGCACATAGATCAGGAATTAGCACCCCTGAAGTCTTCCCAGATCCCCACTTCTAATCACTACCCTCACAATGATCCAACTGCATCCCAAATTTACAAATTTCTAGATTAGCTTTAACTCTTTTTGAACTTTAAACAAATGCAATCCACGGCTTTGTCTACAGCTATTTCACTCAATGGCATCTTTCTGAAATTTATACATGTTGCTAAGCATAGTAGTAACACACTGATAATCATAAAAGTGTTTTCCAAAGTGATTCTACCAATTTGAGAACTCAGAAGCTCTCAGGGCCAGTGCTGTGGTGCAGTGGGTAAAGCCACTGCCAGCAACAACATCTCATAGGACCACAGGTTCAAGTCTGGGACTGCTCCACATGGGATCCAGCTCCCTGCTAATGTGCCTGGAAAAGCAGTGGAAAGTGGCCCACGTGCTTGGGCTCCTGCCACCCATGTGAGAGCTCTAAGCTAAAGGCTTCAACCTGACCTAGCCCCAGCTGTTGTGGCCATTTTGGGATCAGATAGAAGATCTCTGTGTGTCTCTTCCTTGCTCTCTACAACTCTGCCATTCAAATAAATAAATCATTAAAATAAAAAAATAAAGTAACAAAATAAAAACTCATCAGCAGTGCATGAGAGTTTCACGTAGTCCTTACAAACTTTTGACACTGTCTTTTTAATTTTGTCATTTTAGTGAATTCATCAATGACCTCAAGCTTTTGATTCACACTCCCCAGATGACTAAGAAGCTGAATATCTTTTCATGTTTACTGGCCAGCTGGATATCTTTTATGTGACATGAACAATTTACCAAGTTCTTCTAAGATTCCCACTTAATTTCAGTCAACATTGGAAATATTGAATATAGCCTTCTAATTGATAAATTTATTTTAAAGAAGAATTTTCAGGAACATAAAAATCCATTCTATAATATCACTTAGTATCTTCAATTTCTGCCACTTGCACTCTAAAAAGATGATATAATATCTCTTCATTCTCACCCCCAAACAAGGCAGTCACTGCCTCATAATTAATAAACATTACCCTGAATTTAGTACTGAAGCAATAGATTATGACTTCATTAGAACTGTTTGTAGAATTTATTACATTTTTGTTCTACTTCGGAAATGTCCTCACTGGATTGTCTATAAAGTCTGTCTGTTTCAAGTCCACTTATTTAAATGCTTCCTATTGGTCTTTTTCTCCCTTCAGTGACTCCAGACTAGCAAAGATTTTCTCTGACACAGATTTGGAAGTGGTCTTGATTTCTTCATTTGATGACTGAGTGAAGACTTATGTTTCAAGTTAACCCTATGAGATAAATTCAGTCACACAGAGAAATGGTCACATTTAAAGAAATTCAGAACACGATACCTTCTTTTTTCTTAATGACATTTTTGCTAGGTGTAGCATTCTTGATTGGCACTTTCGTTCAGCACCTTAAAGATATCATTCAGTTGTCTACTAGCTATTACCTTTTCTGTTAAAAGTCAGTTCTCAATGACTTTCCTTGAACATAATATCTCCTTCACTTCCTTTCTTCATTTTTCCTGGCTACTTTTAAGACTCTCTTGGGAGCCGGCACCATGGCTCACTGGGTTAATCCTCCACCTGAGGCGCCGGCATCCCATATGGGTGCCAGGTTCTAGTCCCTGTTGCTCCTCTTCCAGTCCAGCTCTCTGCTGTGGCCTGGGAACGCAGTGGGCACCTGCACCTGCATGGGAGACCAGGAGGAAGCACCTGGCTCCTGGCTTCAGATGGGCGCAGCACCTGCCGTAGCAGCCATTTGGGGGGTGAACCAATGGAAGGAAGACCTTTCTCTCTGTCTCTCTCTCTCACTGTCTGTCAAATAAATTAAAAAATATATATTATAAAAAATTTTTAAAAATGTCTTGGTTTTCAACAGTTGTACTAAGATATACCTGGATGTGACTTTCCAGATATTGACACTACATGAGGTTCATAGAGCTTCTTCAATTAGTCAGATAATGTTTCTCAACCATTCTGGAAAATTCTCATCTATTATCTCATCAAATTTGCTTCTGCCTATTTCTCTATCCTCTCCTCCAAATAGTGAAGCATGCTAACAATGATTTATTAGGTATTTTCACTGTCTCACAAGCCTATTTATAGTTTCTGTGCTTCATTTTCAGTATTTTCTATTGACTTCTTCATTAATCCTGTCTTTATCAAATCTACTGTCTAATTCAAACTCTCAGTTCTCAATTTGCTATATTTTTCTGTTCTAGAATACACATTTGCCATTTATATGATCTGAATTTTTTATCTCAATTTTTTTTACCTGCTGGTCTTATCTTTTCTTCCATTTGTAGAACATATGAGTTATGTATATTATTGAAGTCCATGACTGCCTATTCCAATCAATATATAAATCATCCATAATTGAACTTCTATTGTCCAACTTTACTCTTGGTTTTGGTCATATGGTTCTCTCTCTCTCTCTCTCTCTTTTTTTTTTTTTTTTTTTTTTTTTTTTTTACAGGCAGAGTGTACAGTGAGAGAGAGAGAGAAAGGTCTTCCTTTTGCCGTTGGTTCACCCTCCAATGGCCGCCGCGGCCTATCGAAGGCAGGAGCCAGGAGCCAGGTGCTTATCCTGGTCTCCAATGGGGTGCAGGGCCCAAGCACTTGGGCCATCCTCCACTGCACTCCCTGGCCACAGCAGAGAGCTGGCCTGGAAGAGGGGCAACCGGGACAGAATCCGGTGCCCCAACCAGGACTAGAACCTGGTGTGCCGGCACCACTAGGCGGAGGATTAGCCTATTGAGCCGTGGTGCCAGTCATATGGTTCTCTTATCATCTAGTCATTTTATATTAAATGTTGGACATTGCATTTTAAAATTTTTAGAGGATTAAAATATATTTCTCCTTAGTAGGTTGACATTGACACTTCTCTGCCCTGCCAGACAAAGCAGAAGCTGTTCATCTTAACCCAATCAGTGAGTGCCTGATTCAAAGCTGGGCCAGAATTGTAGCAGAACTCAATCTGCTTCAAGAGATGCTATTTCAGTGTATACTGCTTCCAATTCAAATTATGTTATACACAAAAGGTCTCCCTTAAGCAAGATGAGACTCCATATCATCTGATTTTTTGATGCATATGGATTGATTTACAATATCCTGCCATATGGCTTCCTAATTCTTCAAAAGTTCTGGGAAGGAGGCAGCAATGTTTTTAACTCTCTTTGACTCTCCAATATTGTTACTCCAAACCCACAAGATTCTCAAAAGCTCTACCTATCTCAACCAGGGACCCCAAATACAGGTTGGGTTCAGATTTTTACCTCTTACCCATAGTAAGAATCAGAGAAGTCTCATCATTCCACCAAGAGAAAAGAGGTTACATATTATCAATACATCTGTCTAAATTTTTCCCCTACACAGCCCTAGTCACTCAAGTATCCCTTTTTAATAGGTTTTTGATGCCCTTAAACAAACTATGTTTTTACTTATTCTCCCTTCTACAGTTGTTCTCAGCAGAAATATAGATGGTTCCAGGTTCTTTTGGAGAAAACACTATTTTATTCTTATATATCCTGTATCACTACCTACCACAACCTTACTCACTAAAGGCATTTTTAAGTCTACCATCCTCTAGTAAAACAAAAGGCCCAGAAGACAAAGGGTTTTTCCTGTATCCCTAGGGCATAATCACATTGAAGACAGACTGACTCTGGCAGTCTTTCTGTTTCTAACATATTCACTAACCATGCCTGTTTTTTTTTGTGGTGAAGAATCCCAAACAGCCAGATCATCTTCCACTATGAATAAAGAAGAAAGCTAAGTCTATATGTCTGTGTTTCCACTAAAGAACACTTATTCCCTCTTTGCATATTTCCTTGCATCCTCCCTCATGGGAAAAACAAACCAGAATCAATATACTTTAAGTCTCTCTTTTCAGCTGATTATTGAGACCCTGAAATTCTTTGAACTGGATACTAATTTGTGGTTCCTCTACCTCAGAAAAATAAAAGTTCAATATTTCTTCTCTATACTCAGTCTGCTGCCATGTAGCAGCAGATCTACCATTAGATTCAGGTTATGCTTGCCACAGCAAGCTGGAGATCTCTCTCCCATGTTCTACATTATATTCCAATCCAATTATGCTCTCTGTGACTCAGGCCATAATTCTCCACCTGGATCAAGGGTGACTATATGTACCCAACTCTTGCCATAGGTAACACAAAGATCAAGATAAAAGAAGCAGAGCATAAAGTTCCCACTGTGGCCTAGGGTCTCAGTTCCATTTCCAATCCAGCTTTTTTTGGAGCCATGTATTTAGAGAGTTAGTGCATACTTTTTAATTAAGCAGATATTTTGGTCTTCATCTGGCTCCTGTCTCCTCTTCATTGGACAGAACCAAGAAGAATGAGAAGTTACCAGTTAGGAACCACCATTATCATATAAGTGAAGTAGGGAGTAAGATTTGAGAAGGACGTTTCCAAAAATAGTACCTAGATATTTTAATTGACAACAGAGATCTTTTTAAATCCCATGAGCTAAAGAGGACCCAACTCACCTCATAAGTACAATTGTTTTGAAATGCTAATGTACCATAACTATAAGGAGATTAGTATTTGTACATGAACATTTGCAAATCTTATAATAATATACTTTGAAAGCTATATTTTGAAAATATGTCATTTACCCAGATACAAAATCTTTTTTACTGACAAAAATAAATAAAATTAAGATAATCTGATATGATGCATTTTGCAATATGCAGCTATATGAGATAGACTGTAATGTCTAATTGCCCTGGTAATATAGCTGGCCTTGGATATTGAAAGAAAAAAAAAAAAGAGTTTCCCCATCAATCCTACAGAGGATAGATTCAGGAAAATAAACCAGTGTAAAATGTTTTTGCATTTGTCAGGCTCAGGCAGGTGAAACAGACTGCTCTCACAGTACTTAGTATGTCCCACACTGTAACATCTAGAACCCTGACAATATCACAAAGCCTTTTGTAAAAGCAAATTTTATATGCTTTGTGTTTTGGGTTTTTTCCTAATTTTCCTTAAGATGAGACAAATACTTTTAGCATAAGTTAAAGATGATATAATAGGAGGCTATTAATCTATAGCTAATTAAAAACATTCGAAAATTCCTATAAATCATCACCCAGAATTAGGAAACTTCACTTGAATCTCCAGTTTTTATCTAATTCTTTAGGACTCTGCATTCTTGATTGTCTATACAGTAAGAGCTTTTCTGGACAGAAGAACTAACCCAGCATCAACATCATTGAACTTTGACATGGCATCTGGCTTCATTTGCATGATGTCACACAATTGAATAACCAACAGTATCAATAAACTGTTCAAAGACTAAGAGGCATTCACAGGCTCTGCATAACAAAGAGAGAGTAAGAGGGGACTAAGGCTTGACACCCTAGTGATATCAGAGTAGATGCAAAGTTGAGGAATGAATGACTCTCCTGGAAAAGTCAGGATGACACCCAGCTTTGAGAACTGAGCAGGACAGTTTCTCCACAAAATCTCTTGCTAGGGCCCAATGCTATGGTGTAGTGGGTATAGCCACCACCTGCAGTGCTGGCATCCCATATGGGTGTCAGTTGGAATCTTGGCTGCTCCACTTCTGCTCCAGCTCTCTGTTATGGCCTGAGTAAAGCAGAAGAAGATGGCCTAAGTTCTTAGGTTCCTGCATCCACATGGGAGATTCTGAAGAAGCTCCTGGCTCCTGGCTTTGGATCTTCCCAGCTTAGGCCACTGCGGCCATCTGGGGAGTGAACCAGCACATGGAAGACTTTCTTTCTCTCTCTCTCTCCTTCTCTCCCCCCGCCACCCAGCATCTGCCTCTCTGTAACTGTGCCTTTCAAATAAATAAATCTTAAAAAAAAAAAAAATACTCACTTTGAAGAATCAAGGGAAGATGCATAGACAATGGGGTTAAGCTGCCTGGAGAAATCAGATTCTGGATTCACCAGTGGCCACTTTTGAACACCTGCATAATGGTTGCAGCAGGTGGCAAGGAAAACATACAAATTGTGCTACATTTTTCAGATGCCAACAGTTAAAGATATGTGCTGGCAGCATAGTCAGATCCTCAAAAGAAGTATTTGAACTCTTGTTTAAAATACCTAAGAAAATAGTACAGAAAGGGAAGGCATTGGAGATTTAAAAACAAAGGATTACTGAGAGTGTTAGCAGTGGTACTTGAATGGACTTTGGCCTTTGAGAGAGTCTGAGTGAGCAGAGGGTGAAAGGAAATGTATCTCAAGCTCCAAAACACCTGGCAAAAGTAAGCATCAGTTAAGAACATAACACAGACAAGTAGGCATGTCCCAACAAACCGTCAATGAGATGCATTTACAATCAACACTGTTTCCCAAACTCAAATTCTACAACTGGTCTAAGCCATGAGAAATCCACAATTCTGCTAAAAACTTATTTTTGAAAGAAAAGTAAAAACCTAAAGTAATGGGGTGGATATCTGGTGCAGTGGTTAAGTTATCATTTTGGAACATCTACATCCCACATTGGAATGCCTGAGTTCAAGTCCCAGATCTGCTTCCAATGCCAGCTTCCTGTTACTGTACACTCTAGGCAGTAGTGACAGCCCAAGTACCTGGGTCCTTGCCACCCATGTGGGAGACTTGCACTGAGTTCTTGGCTTCTGGCTTCAGCCTGGCGTGGCCTTGTCTTTTGTGGACATTTGGGGAGTGAACCAGTAGATGGGAGATTTCTCTCTCTCTCTGCCTTTCAAGTAGATAAAAATAAATGAATTTTAAAGAAAAACCTGAGGCCATCAAGAAGCATTAAGGAGAGACAAGACTGAGTCTCTTTGGACACCTGGTTTAAGACCTGGTGGCCAATACAAAAAGAGATGAGTACTGGTGAGTTCTCTGAAGCAGGGCCAATGCAGGTTCTAAACTACACCTCTGGAGAGAAAGGAGGAGGCTGCAGCTCACAGTGTCAGGACTCCCCTCTGATCCCAACAGCCCTTAGGACACTTCTGTCAGTTAATAGGGGCTCATAACGGGCTCCATTCTGACTGCTACCTCCAAGTTCTCTGGTATGAAATGGCCACCCAGTAGCTCCTGGTCTTGGCCACCCAAACCACTAGCACCACAAGCAAAGTTCAGGGATAAACTGACAAAGAGCTATGCCATAAGATGTCCCATATGCCCTCAAGTTCCAGACACACAAAACAGGCAACGACAAGTCAGCCGGAGAAAGCCTGCTTTTAAGAGCTGCATGTGGTTAGTAATGCAGCCACGGGGCTTACTAGAAATGACTTCAGTGACCAGTTCCAGTTGATCAGAACAGGGAAGGCTCATTATTGCTCTTTGAGAGGCCTTACAGGGCTACATAAGAAGTTCCAGAAGTAGCAGAGGTAATTCTCCAACCTCTGCATTCTTTTGAAGCCCGGCACCTCCACAGATAAAATAATAAAAAGGACTCTCAATTGTTTAACTCATGGTTGGGAGGCAGCTCATTGATTTACTGCAATAAAGAGTAAGAATAAAGTCAGAAGCTTTTGCAGTCCCAAAGGGTGGACTGCTTTCCAAATGATCTCCTAGAAAAACAGCCTCCCCTGCACTCCCCAGCAGCACAGCAGACAAGAAACTGACAGAGAAGAGACTGGCTGACAACCCAAAAGGAAAGAGCCTAAGAGGAGAGACAGCCAAAGGGAGAAAGGAATACTACATGCCTTAGTTAAAGCAAAGGTTTTGGGTGGGAGCTGGCATTGTGGTGTCCCAGGTAAAGCAGCCTCCTGCCACGCCAGCATCCCATATGGGCACCAGTTCCTGTCCCAGCTGCTTCACTTCTGATCCAGCTCCCTGATAATGGCCTGGGAAAAGCAGCAGAAAATGACCCAAGTATTTGGGCCCCAGCCACCCACATGGGAGACTCTACGATAAAGTTCCTCACTCCTGGCCCAGCATGGGTCACTGCAGCCAGCTGGGGAGTAAACCAGCAGATCAAGGTTCTCTCTCTCTCTCTCTCTCTCTCTCCCTCTCTTTCTCTTTCTCTTTGTAACTATGACTTTCAAATAAATAAATAGATAATTGATAACAAAAAAAAAGCCTTGGGTGAAAAGCAAAGGTTTGAAGGAAAAAGACTCCTCATCAATACCCTTATCAAACTCCTGAATTATATAACCTGTACATAAAGTATTGATTCTAAACAGGAACATAAAACAATCATGATGTGAACATAACATCACCTGAGTATATAAAATCGAGCTCTTGAGGGGTGGGCAGAGGATATTAGTGCAGAAGAACAGAATCATAATGAAAAGACAGTAAAGAACCACAACAACAGACAATGCAAAACTAGATGATCTACTGCTGAACTTTTCAGTGACATACAGTTGAAAAAAAAGCCTTAAATTTCTTACAGGTCCTTCCAAAATAAAAATTACAATCCTTATCTATTCAACAATAACTCATAACCAGCTATGGGAAGTATTTATCTGATCTATCACACTAAAACCTTCAGACAACAAAACACTATCAAAAGTCATTAATAACTTCTTAAACAATTGCTATTTTTGTCATTTATAACTTATTTGTTATCTTTTTGGGGGGTCACATAAACAGGTAATGTTTGAAAACCTTTAATAGTAAAATAATTATTAACTGTTGAGAAAATTAAGCCTTACAGAAAAATACTGAAAGGCATTAATATTTTTACATTCAAAAAATAAACAAAACAGCAGGCTAAATTAAAACATTATCAATAACAAATTATGGTAAGCACAACATTAATTTCCATTTTTCATCACTTGCACTGTAGAAAATTTTCTAGGGCACCTACATCCCTCACTTCAAGCAGTTCCAGCAATTAGGATGATGTTTATGAATGTATTTTACAGGGCCATCACTGTGTCATAGCAGGTAAAGCCCACTTACAATCGAGCTCCCTGCTAACGCATCTGGGAAAGCAGCTGAGCCTGGCCTAAGTGCTTGGGCCACTGCACCTCGTGGGAGACTCTGAAGAAGCTCCTGGCTCCTGGCTTCAGAACGGCCCTGCTCCAGCCATTGGGGCCATTTGGGGGGTGAACCAGCGTTAGAAGATCTCTCTCCCTCTGTCTCTTCCTCTCTCTCTCTCTGTAACTCTGCCTTTCAAATAAATAAATCAATCTTAAAACAAAAACATAGTTTACTTGATAGTAATACACAATGATAATTTTATGTGTCAACTTGGTTTGGCTATAGAACCCAATTATTTAATCAAACATTAACCTAGATGTCACAGTGTGTGTATTTTGTAGCATATGGTAAACATCTACATCTAGTAGCGTAAATTAAGGAGATTACCTCCCACAACAGCTGGCCTTATCCAATCAGCTGAAGGCTCTAAAAGCAAAATCTGAGGTTTCTTAGAGAAGAAATTCTGCCCAAATATTGTTGCACCAACTCCTGTCTGAGTTTCAAGCTTGAAGGCCTGCCCTAGAGATTTCAGGCATTGTAATGTTTTTCTTAGAAGTTTCTATTGTTGTTGGTGCTGGTGGTGATTTGAGTTCAGAGAGAGAGAAAGAATTCCCAACCACTGGTTCACCCCTCAAATGCCTGTTACAGCAGGACCCAGGCCATGCTGAACACAGTTTTAGCAGAAAATTGTAATGGGAAACAGAGCAGAGAATGGAACCCAGGCACGCTGATATGGAAGGCAGGTATTTTCCCAGATCAAATGCCTACCCTTCAGACATGCTTTAAAAAATTAATTAATTTATTTGAAAGCTGAATCACAAGGAGAGAGAGAGAGAAAGAGAGAGAGAGAGAGAGAGAATCAATCTTCCACCCATTGGTTCATTCCCCAAATGACCAGCAGTGGGCCAGCCAAAGCCAGTACCCTGGAACTCCTTCTAGGTCTCCCACATGAGTGCAGGGGTCCAAACACTTGGGCCATCTTCCGCTGCTTTCCAGGTACATTAGCTGGGAATGGGATCAGAAGTGGAGCATCCAGCACTTGAACTAGTGTTGCAGGTGTTGCAGGCAGAGGCTTAACTAGCTGGCTCCTCAGACATGCTTTTGTACACACAACACACACACACACACACACACACACACAGAGTACTTCAAAAAGCCTGTAGAAAATGGAATTAAAGAGGAGTGGGCAAATGCAATGCCTTCAAAAAGTTCTTGGAAAATGCTTATTATGAAAAATATATGCACAGATTTCAAAATTTTCTTTCGCCAAAATAAACATATTTTAATTCCTTTTTTCCATGAGATTTTTCAAATACTCTTATTTGTGTATGTGTAAAACATCCAACTGCATTTCTCCACAACCTTTTTTAAATACCCTTACTGTGCATACACACACACATGTGTTTTTGTATGGTGTGTGTAAAATATCCTATTGGATCTGCTTCTATGGAGACTCTGATCCTTATACAGTAAGATGAATGTTCTGGCCGGCGCCGTGGCTCACTAGGCTAATCCTCCGCCTTGCGGTGCTGGCACACCGGGTTCTTGTCCCGGTCGGGGCACCAGATTCTGTCCCAGTGGCCCCTCTTCCAGGCCAGCTCTCTGCTGTGGCCCGGGAGTGCAGTGGAGGATGGCTCAAGTACTTGGGCCCTGCACCCCATGGGAGACCAGGAGAAGCACCTGGCTCTTGGCTTCAGATCAGCACAGTGCGCCGGCTGCAGCGGCCATTGGAGGGTGAACCAACAGCAAAAGGAAGACCTTTCTCTCTGTCTCTCTCTCTCACTGTCCACTCTGCCTGTCAAAAAAAAAAAAAAGATGAATGTTCTATGTGCACTTCTCTACTCTTAGTATTTCAATTTTTCCTGATTTTTATGATCCCAAACAATGTTACCCACACTTATCTCAGCTTTTGTCCTTCTCATAGAACACATCTAATGTAATTTTTGGTGATGAACTTTCCAAGTTTTGTTTTGGCAGTCTCTACACATATGCTTTATTCCCATCCCTCTGGCCTTTCTTCTACTAGATAGAAAAAAACAGCAATAGATATAATTGGCATAAACTAGGTCGTCCATTCTCATAATACAGATATATACCTGAGTATATGGATCTCTCCTTACTTAGGGGAACTGTAGATTTCTAAAGACTCTGCAACATGAAGGTAATGTACATTTCATGGTAGTGTTTCTGTTCCAAAATGGAACTCAGAATTGTTTCTATACAATTAGAACTGCAATTGGAAAACAGAAACTGATACAAAGTTCCACACACAAAAATCAATTCTAAGTCCAGTGCATTCTTATTTTGAAATCCAAACACTCATCTACATGGAAAACTCTTGCTCAGTGTTGAACTCTTTACTTTGAGTTCTAAAAAAATTGTCTAGTAAAATATTTTAACAGTCTTGTTTTTTTTAAGTGCTACACTTTCAAGTTACTTGGATTCTTCAAAATTAAAACAGTTCAATTCGTAAATATTCAACTGGAGCTGATTTCAATTAAGGTTTCCTAGAAATGCATTAAATAGTATAAAGACAAACATATTTTAATATTTAAACTAACAATCTCAAGCTTACCTCCCACATCAGTCTGTAATCCATATTTTCATCCAAATCTTCAGGCATTCTCTTCTCTCCAGCAAATGGCCCAAACTTTTCACCCTAAGAAGCAACAATTATATTGAAAAAGGATTAGCACAGTGATCAAGTTACTAAAATAAACCATTTTTTATTTTTTTCCAAGTTGTCACGCATAATGATTGAAACACTTTAAAAAAATCCTCACTAATTTATACAACACAAATGTTGATATACTTAAAATCCAATTTAATCCGGTTTTAGCCTAAGAATCTGAATCTGAACACAGGAGGCAACCTAAAAGGGTTAAACTGCTCAACTTTCAAATTCTGACAAGGCACTGAACATGGTTCCTCACATGTTTCAATTCTCTTCATTGCCTCGGGCAAGTAGTCTTAAAATGAAAATCACTGAGTTTTGCCTGACTTGAGAGACAAGCCCACCAGGCAGAACATCACCTGTTTTCCATAAAAATCATAAATCCATCCCTATTATGCACAAGAAAGAAGTATGGTTGCCATTCTCAAAGGAAGACTATTCATAAATAAAGCTTAAATTCACCTGCCAATCTTTCCAACAGTGAAGAAGGCACATGTTACAGAAGGGTCTCTCAAAGGGTTTGCTTTGAAGCCCACCTGCATGAGAAATCTCAAACAGACAATGTGGGAGTGGGACATGGGGAGCTAAATTTTTTTAAAAGATTTTTATTTATTTTAAAGGAAAAGTTAGAGACCAAGAAAGACAGACAGTGAGACAGAGAAAGAGAAAGCTCTTTCTTCCACTTTGATTTATTCCCCAAATGGCTGCAACAGACAGGGCTGGAGCAGGATGAAGCCAACAACCAGGAGCTTCACTAGGTCCCTTATGTGGGAGGCAGGGGCCCAAGTATTTGCATCATCTCCCACTGCTTTTCCAGGTGCATTAGCAAGGAGTTGGATCAGAAGCCGAGTATCTGGTGCTCAAATTAGTGCTCATATGGGATGCCAGCATTGCAGGCAGTGGCTTAATCAGCTAAGCCACAACACCAGCCCCCTGGAGCTGCATATTAGTGAGTGGCTACCTGAGACCCACTGGAGTAGCACAAGTGTGGAACCTGTGAGGGGTTGGCCCCTCAGTCTGCCCTGCAAGGAACTAGCAGGCCATTTTCAATGGGCAAGGGACACACTTCTCTCTAAGGTGACAAAAGCAAGGACTGCATAGACACAGAGAGTGAGTTGTGTTAATCCAGCCAGAGTCTGTAGAAATGTGGGCAGAGAGGACCCGGAGCCACCCTTACCTTTTGGACCTTCCTCCAACTTGCCTGAGACCATTTTTTTACTTCTGTTAGCAAGGAAGTGGAGGAAGCAAAAACAAAATCCCTGGGGGAACTTTTGATGAACCTCACTGGGGGTGAAGTAACATTTCAGTGTTTTAAGAAATACAAATTACTCAGTGAACAACAGAAACCAATTCCTGGGAAGAGTAAAATTTTAAACCTTAATAAGTATCAGGTTTCATTTTTTTTTAGTCTTTAGTAAGAAATACATTTTGCATCGCCACCTACCATATTCACACATATACAGAGAAACACACATGTAAAACTAAAATACAAATTTCTTAAAAGAGTACTACCCCTATTCTGTACAATGTATTCCCCTGTTTTCTACTGTTTTACTTTACTTTTTAAAAAAATTAGTTTTGACCAATAAATTAATTTCAAAGGCTGGCGCTGTGGCTCAGCAGGTTAACACCCTGGCCTGAGGTGCCAGCATCCCATATGGGTGCTGGTTCGAGACCCCGGCTGCTCCACTTCCAATCCAGCTCTCTGCTGCGGCTTGGGAAGACAGTGAAGGATGTCAAAAGTCCTTGGGTCCCTGCGCCCACGTGGGAGACCTGGAAGAAGCTCCTGGCTCCTGGCTTTGGATTGGCACAATTCCGGTTGTTGCGGCCAATTGGGGAGTGAACCATCAGATGGAAGACCTCTCTCTCTCTCTCTCTCTCTCTGCCTCTCCTTTCTCTGTGTAACTCTTTCAAATAAATAAATAAATCTTTAAAAAAATTAATTTCAGAATTCACCAATGTGCAGGAATCCACAAAAAATCCACATAAAAACACTAAAGGGGCCTGATTTTGTAGCCCAGACATGGGCATTTCACATCTGAATGCTGGCTACTCTGCTTCTCATCCAGATTCCTGTTAATGTGCCTGTGAAGGCAATGGAAGATGGTAAAAGTGCTTAGGCTCCTGCCACCAATGTGGGAGAGCTGGCTGGAGTTCCTGTCTGCTGACTTCTGCCTGGCCTAGACCTGGCTGTGGCAGCCCCTTGGGAAGTGAACTAACATGGTAGAAATCTATGTCTCTTTCGATTTCTCTCTCTGTCTCTCTCTCTCTCTCTCTTTCCTCTTTCCCTCCATCTTTCTACTACTCTTTCAAATAAATGAATATTTTTTAAAAAGCCACATAGGAGAGGGGCTGATAATGTGGCATAGTGGATGGACAAAACTGCCAGCTGTGATGCTGCCATCCCATATGGGCACTGGTTCATTCCTATCCTGGCTGCTCCACTTCCAATCTAGCTCCCTGCTAATGGGTTAAAAAGGGAAGTGAAAGATGTCTCAAGTGTTTGGATTCCCACCACCCCTGTGGGAGACCCAGATGAAGGACCTGGTTCCTAGCTTCCACATGGACCAGCCCCAGCTGCTGCAGCCATCTGGAGAGTAAACAAGTAGATAAAAGATCTCTCTCTCTCTCTCTCTCTTTCTCTCTCTCTCTCTTTCTCTCTCTCTCTCTTTCTCTCTTTTTCTCTCTCTTTCTCTTTCTCTCCCACCCCCACCTCCTTCTCTGTAACTCTGATTTAAAAAAAAAATATTTTTAAGAAAGAAAAAACACAAAGGAGATAAATTTATAAGTATAGTCATCTCTGACTTTGATGAGATTTCCTTCAAAAGTACACTAGCAAGTATATTATAATATTTGATCAAAAAAACTTGAGTTTCTGGGGTGAAAGACTACAAAAATTTAAACAGCCAACTCTCAGTTTACCCATACTACCTTGGTGAGAAACAATACAGATATTTAAAACATAATTTATCCTTAGTTTTAGACCCACTTGACCCTCTCTCACTAAGAAGATTTCCACTAGGGATTCTAGCACCTGCCACACACCTTTCTCTAACTCTTGGTTCACTGTTGTCTGTTACACAAATGACATTTCCTTAAAATTGTAGTTATCAATTGCATTTTACTCACCATTTCTATGAAGATTATAACATATTAAGTTAGAATACTTAGTTTAGAATATTTAGGTTAGAATCTCCATTGGAAATGGACTGCTTGGGCAGCATACCCATAAAAGAAAAAGTGGAGTATACATCCCACATACATGTAATTATTTTTCCTTTGGGTTGAGTCATATGAAATTGACAAGTTCTCATATAAGTCATCCCAAATAAACTACATATATGTGCATTAGTATACTAAATGCCTAAGATGAGATTCATACTTAATGGCAGGAAAAAGGCTATATGTTTCAATCAATTTTGAAGACTAAAAAATTTCTACTTGACTTCTGGTCATTGTCTTTCCTTTTTTGAAATAAAGCTCTTGAAGATCCCATTCTAGCAGCTGGAAAACTTTGGGCTCTCTCCCTTTCTGGCTGTTTCTGCATACTAATATTACCTTTAATCTATGATTCCTTCTCATGAACCCTCCTAGAATTCCTCTCATCTATCTCAAAGGTCACCATCTCAATATATATTATAATTTATATATATATATTATATTTTAGGCAAGATATATATATTTATATATATATATATTATAATTTAGGCAAGAGGGCAGGGCAGTCTCAGAAACCCAATTGTAGATATGTAAATGACATATATGAGAGTGGCCAGAACTGGAAAGGGCATGCCCACCTGAGAAGTCTCCCTATTCCAACTAAATGCTACAACATCACATTTTGAGAGGTATCTGCAATACTTTCAGAGGCTGACAACTCACATTTATATGTGAAATCACATCTCTCTATATTGGTAATTAATTCCAAGTTTTCAAAATTTTGTGGGATAAATTAAACATGACTTCAAGATAAATTAAACCTCCACACTATACACCAAACTGTTAGAGTCAAATTCATCTCTCAGACTGATCCCACACCCAGTCCACAATGGGATTTCTTTGTTTCTATTCAAACCACTTCTCAACAAAACAGATAATTAATCTATTCAATCTGTTACCCACTGGACTAGACAGTAACTTTTAATAAACAAAAAGTATATGATTGCAAAAATGTGGACCATTCTCTCTTATTTCACTTAATATTACTAGAAAGGAGTTGAAAGTAAGATATCTCTCTTATAGCACCAGCTAAACTCTCAGGAGTCTTGAACCATAATTCTTGTGCTCCTGTTAGCTAGGGCACAGATGCCTCAAACTTCTTAAGCCTCAATTTCCTCAACTATAAGACTCTGGGGTTTGAATTAGTTGATTTTGAGATTCTTTCCAGTTGTAAATTTCCATTAAAAAGAGTTTCCAAGGCCAAAGTAGGAATAATTTGGAAATCAAAGAGAACAACAGCATCACAGATTGAAACAATTAACAAATTCCTAAATTCATAATGACTGTCAGAAAGAAAAAAAAGAAAATTAAAAAAGAACAACTCATTTGCCATCATTATTAAAATCATTAAACATTATTTAATTTAAATTATTAATTATTTAAAGGTCAAGACAGACAGTAGCAATGGATGACAGAGAGTGGAATGCCCATTTCCACTTACATAAAGGGAGAATTATCTGCGTTAGCAAGTCACCATTTGAAATCCCTAATATAGTTGATTTGGGCAACGATTATCAATGTTTGCTAAAACCATTAAGTATAAGGTTAACAGTGAAAAAGATATCCACCAGGAAGAGCCCAGAGATTACTTACTGATCACGAAGGAGAAATAGTACCTGTACAATAGAAAAATCACCTTAACCCAGTATGGGTTTCTCATTAACAGTGAGAAAGTGAGACAGCATATGCCCCCTGCTACAATGGAGTACCAAGTAAACCAGTAAGTACTTCATGATGTATTTTTGCCAAAAATCTTTACATTTAACTTCCAGATTAAAGAAATACCAAAGATACAGAAGCAAGCTAAATAAAGCACTGGGGGTGGGAAGAAAGGCACATAAATTCAGATGCCAGATACACTATAAACAACTGCCTGATCTCAACAAGTCATTGTTATTAAAAGGGGGAGGACAGAGGGAAAGCCGCCAAAAGACATTGAATGGACATTGCCAAAGGCAATGTGTGGTCCTTGATGGGTCATGGCTCAAAAATAAGTTTCTATGAAAACATTTTGGCGGCACCTACAGTAATGTGAATATGAACTAGTGGTAGCAAACACTAGGAAATCGTGATTGCTTTTGTTAGATGTTAAAATGCTTTAATAGCTATTTAGGAGAATGTCTTTGTGCTGAGGCATAAAGGGTGAATTGTCATAATGTGCGTAATTTACTTTGAAATTGTTCAGCAAATAAAAATACATACATACAGATGAAATAATGATATTTAAGTGAATCAGTCTGCAGTTTCAATCATTTAAATTTGAAATCATGATAATTTTTCACAGAAGGAGTCTAGGGTCCCCACTTAGAATTTAATTGCGTTTCTTTGTTAAAATACCATGCATGTCTGTGCTCTTGCAATGCAATCAGGCCTTCAACAATATATTAAATGCATTCCTAAAATGTTCAATATGAAAAAAGCCCAATCTTCTTTTCCTGCTGTGAATGTCAGTCTCCCTATGTCCATTATCCTTAGTATTAGAACACTGACCTTGTTAAAGATACTAATACATCCAGGTGGAAAACTGCAAATATCTGGAGGAGATGAGAGCTAATGACCTACAAGCAGAAATCATTCTATGGAACTGCTACAAAAGTTCTTAGGTGAAGCTGAGTCAAATGGGAACTATGCCCTCTGCCTCCGTTATTACCTCTTTCTATACATCTGGAATATGAGTATGACAGTGGGCACTGAAGCAGCCATCTTGAAGCCAAGAGAATTGCAAAGACTTCCACCTTGACATTTTAAGTCACTGAACCTAAGGTAGTGAATTCTACCTGTCAACTTGCTGTTGTAGGGACAAAACATAAATGCTAAAGTTCTTACTATTGCAGCTGTTTCCCTTATTGTCAGCTAATCACAGCAATGTCAAGAAATATAGTGGTGCCCAAGACATAACAGAATTCTTTATGATATGCATTATATAATATGTATATTTATATGTAACATATTTACATATTTATATATTACATATTTATTATATAAACATTTGCATATTTAGAAAATATAAGATACATATGAAATGGGAAGCACCAGAGTAAAAGGGTGCTGTGAGGAAGAGTGTGGATAAAGGGCAACCTGGATGCGCATGTTTCCCTTTCACCCCAACACTAAGCTACTTGCTTCCTTTCAGCAAAACAACTGCTGCCAATATCTGTGGGTAAATGTGTATAAGTGAGGCACAGGGAGACGGCAGAGAATTAGTGTGAAATATCCTCTCCAGTGCAGTGTGTAACAAAACAGAAAGCAGCAGAGGAACCAGGACTAAGAATGAGAAACTAGGGTATGCCACAAAGAATTTGAAAGGCAGAGATGGGGAGCAGGACCACAGTCCACACTGTCCCCAGTCCCTGATGCCCAAGAAAGTAGGAGGATATCAGAGAGCTGACAGGCTATCTTCCAGGGTAGACCCATGGAATAGAGACCTCTTGCCTTCTACCACTTGCAGGACTGACATCACAGTGGATTCTCCCTAAATATGTGTTTGGTTCAATGAACCAACCAAGGGAAACAGCCTATACAAAGTAGCCCAGCTGCCATACAGCAGGAGAACAGTCTGAAAAACGAGACCCACACTCAATAAAATAGGACTTCTATAGCAGACAGAATACTCCAATTAAAGGAAATACCCAAATTACCTAGGTAATTCAACTGTAGCACTCAAAAACAACAACAACAAACTCTTTTCAGTGTTAAAACCATGACTTTCTAGTTAAATATTTTTTAGGGTGGAACAGGCTTTGTGGCCCACACTCTGGCTCCTGGCTACTACTCTGCTTCCAATCCAGTGTCAAGATAAGGTACTCTGGGAAGCAGTAGATGATAGCTCAAGTGCTTGGCCCCCTGCCACCTATGTGGGAAACCCAGATGGGACTCCTAGTTCCTGGCTTTAGCCTGACCCAGCCCTGGGCTGTTGCAGGCATTTGTGGAGTGAACCAGCTGATGGAAGATCTCTTTCTCTCATTCAAGTATATGTAAATAAATAATAGAGAGAGAATGAACTGAAATATAGGAAGGACTAAGAGTCAAATTCTAGAAATACATTAAAAGAAAAGGAAAAGTATGGAGAAATAAAAATAAGACATTTGGAGAACAGGCCCAAGAGATTTCACATACAAAAAGAGTAGAACAGTAAAAGAAAAATGAGTTGACAGACAATAAAGAAGGACATATTCCTAAACTGAAGATAAATCTGTTTCTGTAGATTAAATGGTCAAGCTAGATGATAAGAGTCTTGGCACTTTTGAGTAAAACTCTGAACTCTAAAAATAAAGCACTGTGGTTAGATGCTGCTTGGGATGCCCACATTCCATATGAGATTGCCTAGGTTAGAGTCCCAACTCTACTTCCCATTCCAGCTTCCTACCAATGAGCACCCTGGGAGGCAACAGGTAATGGCTCAAATACTTCGATCACTGCTACCCATGTGGGAGACCCCATTTGTGTTCGGGGCTCCTGGCTTCAGCAGCCCCCACTCCGGCTGTTAAGGAAATTTGGGGAGTGAATCAATGGATCTCTCTCTCACATGCTTGCTCTCGCTCTTGCTCTCTCACTCTCTCAATATATTTGTGTATATGCACCTTTCAAGTAAATAAAAATAAATACAACTTTTAAAATTAAAGACAGATCTTACAATCTTCTAAGTGGAAATAAGAGGTTATTTACAAAGTATAACTTCACACTCCCAATGGAACCTGCCAAAATGCTGGGAAAACATCTACTAACTACAAACAAAAGATACATCTTTTAAATCATTTACCCAGTCAAGAAATCCTTTACAGCCAGGTGGAAGAAGAGCTACCTGATGATCTATGCAGATCCAGAGAGAATATTACTCACATTATTTAATGAAAAAAAGAACTCTAAAAATCTATCTAACTAAACAAGTGAATGAGAAGAAAGGGCAGAAAATGGAAGAAGATATATAACTGGTACACATACACACACAATTTATATACAACAATAAACAGGGTGTGTGGAAAACTTAAGCTGAATAACAACTGCTGAAACCATAGGAATTTACTTTTTAGTAACACACCATTCATCAACACCAAAAAGTTTCTGAGGAAGAAAAGTAGACAGGTAAGTGCATTCTGAAAGCTGAATGGGGGGAGAGGGGCAGGAAGAAAAAAGAGGAAAGTAACTGGGAAACACATGGAGAAACTGTATGCTTTTGTAGAGAAAATCGTTGAGCTCTAGCTCTCAAACAATAAAATCGTACACAGCTGATTGTACAAAAGGAGAAGGGTAACTAAATCATAGCATAGCGAGTTAAACGGCCACCTGCAATGCCGTCATCCTATATGGGTGCAAGTGAGTCTTAACTGCTCCACTTCCAATCCAGCTCCCTGCTAATGCACCTGAGAAAGCAGCAGAAGTTGGCCCAGTCATTGGGCCCCAGCAACCACATGGGAAACCTCCTGGCTTCAGCCTGGCCCAGCCCTGGCTGTTGGGACCATTTGAAGAGTGAACCAGCAAATGGGAAATCTCTCTCCCTTTTCTGCCTGTCTCAGTCTCTCCCTCTTTGTCCCTATAACTGGTTATCTACGGCAGGTCACAGAAGGAAGAACTGTTAGCCACCTTAAGCGCAGGTAAGAAATCAGCTAACGTATTAACAACTTGCAAAGGCAGAATATCAGACAAGAAAGGTCAAACAACCACAAGCCCCAGACCCAGTGAGCTCACAGACACTCACAGACTCTTTTCTAAGGAGCTCCCAATCTGAGAGAGACAGAGAAACAGGTAGGAGGACAGAGACTCTTTCAGTGATGCAGCTGCAGGAGGGGGAGAATAGCTGCTGCAAGAATGGCACTGTGCCCCACAACTCCACCCTGTGGGGAGCAACTGGGAGCAACTCGGACTAGACTAAGTTACTGGAATTAAGACTTATTCTATGCATCTGCTCTCCCACAATATGGCGCTGAGAAGGGAGAAACAGCTTCTACGCAGCTGCCTCCAGTTCAACCAATAAACTGTAGGACCTGCTTCTGATTGGAGGAGAGCAGCGTACTCGGCGTGTGGGTAGCAGAGTTGGGATTGGCGGAAGAGGACTATAAAGGAGGAGAGAGACAACATGCACCAGGAACATCTAAGGGGAATATCTATCTGAAGGAACACCTGTGCAGCCCCCGAGAGAGCCGGCCGGCGGTGTGCCACTCCCCTGCGGAAGTGGGGAAAGTGGCCAGGGGGAACCGCCCTTCCACGGAGGTGGAAGGGACAGCAGCCAACCCGGGAAGAACCAGCAGCAAACCCGGGGAGGGCCAAGCAGACAAAAGAACAGCGCAGGGTCCTGTGTCGTTCCTCCACGAAGACGGGGAGCGACACCACCCCGACCTTAGTGTCACATAAGGAGAAAGCCTTTAGCCACTGCAAACAAACAAGATAAAGCAGCAAGTCATGCCACCCCAACCTACTGCTATGGGAAGAAGCACATGAAACAGTGCTGACCCAGTCACTTAGGTCTCAGACACAGAAAGACTCCTTCCACTGGGAGCCTGTGACAGGAAGGCTCTCCCACAAAATACCAGCCACTCATGAACACAAACTTTGGCTTCCCTCTGGAAATGGAGCAGGATGCAGATAATGCCAACATGAGTGAGGCCAGAACAAGACAACAGGGACCGTTCTCACCACAAACTCACCATCAGCCTACCAAGCACCAACAGCAACACTATTCCCCTCTACTGCAGAGGAAGGACCTGAGCATGGGGGAAGACCAGCAAAAGCTGAGAAAACCCACTGCCAACAGACCTGTACACAAAAAAAAGTCAGAAGGGACGTGATACCAGGGAGAAACCTAATTCAAATGAAATAAATGAAGAACTCAAAAAAAATTGGGGGGGGGGGCAGTGATGTGGCATAGCTGGGTAAGCCACTTCCTGTGATGCTAGCATCCCATATGAGGACTAGTGGGAGTCTGAGTTGCTCCATTTCCTATCCAGCTCTCTGCCAATGCCAAGTGGGAAAGCAATGGAAAATGGCCCAAGTGCCTGGGACCCTGCCAGCCACATGAGAGACTCAAATTGAGTTCCTGGCTCCTGGCTTTGGCCTGGCCCAACCCTGGCTATTGCAACTATCTGGGGAGTGAACCACTAGACAGAAGATCTCCATCCATCTCTCTCTCTCTCTCTTTCTCTCTCTCTAACTCTGCCTTTGAACAAGTATTTTTAATTTTTTAAAAAAGATAAATAGTAAAGACATTTGTCTTATTTTTCATTGCTCTAAAATATAACTGTGGTCCAAAAGAAAAATGCTGTAAATGCACTGTAAGGTTAAAACTGTACAAAGTAAAATACAGGACAATGACAGGATGAGAAGGAGGAATTTCAAGTATGTGACTATCATTCCCTGCCTCTTTGACATACCCCTTGTTGTGCTAGTAGACATCTCCAAAGACAATATACCTTCACACTGAACTCCGCATCTTCAAACCTGCTCCATGCACAATCTTCCCCATCTCAGCTGGTGGATCCAAACCTTCTAATTCCTCAGGCTAAAACCTGGAATTATCCTTGATCCTTCCTTTTCTTTCACACTCCCTAGGCAATGCCATCAGCATATTCCAGTTACCTCTGGCCACTGTGCCACCATGTTCATCAAAGCCACATCATCTCCCACGTGGATTAAACAGCAATAGAATCCTAACAAGTCTTGTTCTCCAGAGAGTAATCCTTGTGGCTCCCCATTTTGCTCAAAGAAAAAGTCAAAGTCTTGACAAGGACCTCAAAGACCCAAAGAAAGTGGCTCTCCTTCTACCACTTTTCCCTTTGGCCACTCTCTGCCCTCTTCCTCTATCCTTGCCTCTTCACTCACTCCATTCCAGCCACACTGGACTACTTGTTTTGGAACACAACAGGCAAACTCCTACCTCAAGACTTTGTTCAAGCTGCTCCCCAGGCTGGAGTGCTCTTCCCCAGAAATATGTTTGGCTAACTTCCTGGCACCCTTTACGTGACTGCTCATAACTTACCAATTTGGTGAGGATTAACAGAGCCACCCAAGATAGAATTTCTCCCACATATCCACCTGCTCCACCAAGTCAAACATATCTACCTCTACTGTATTTCCACAGCACTTACTACATTTTAATATAGAATAAAATTTTTCTACACTTATTGTTTCTTTTCTTTTAAAGATTTATCTATCTATCTGAAAGTCAGAGTTACACAGAGAGAGGAAAGGCAGAGAGAGAGAGAAAGAGATAGAGAGAGAGAAATTTTCAATCCGATGGTTCATTCCCCAATTGGCCGCAACAGCCAGAGCTGTGCCAATCCGAAGCCAGGAGCCAGGAGCTTCTTCCGGGTCTCCCACATGGGTGCAGGGGCTCAAGGACTTGGGCCATCTTCTACTGCTTTCCCAGGCCATAGCAGAGCTGGACTGGAAGTGCAGCAGCCGGGTCTCGAACCAGCACCCATATGGGATGCCAGCGCTGCAGGCCAGGGTGTTAACCCACTGTGCCACAGCGCCGGCCCCTACATTTATTGTTTCTTTCTCCTCTCACTAGAATTCAAACTCCAAAAGAATCAGAAGATCTACCTTCCAAACCCAAAAGTGGCTAATGCAGGTCTTGGCATATTTGTTGAACAACTGTGTAAAACAACACATGAATCAATGAAAACTATGGCACATGCATGGCAAAGAATATATTCCATCACTAAAAATAACAGACCTAAAGCAGATGATTTATGGAAATTTCAACAAGATGTTGTTGAACGAGAAATTCTAGATCACGGAGGTCAGCATTATGGTAAAGCTGGCTAAGCCACCACCTAAGATGCTGGTATCCCATTTCAAGGCACTAGTTTGAGTCCTAGCTGTTCCCTATCCAGTTCCCTTGCTAATGTGCCTGAAAGGCAGCAGCAGATGGCTCAAGTACTTGGGCTCCAGCCACACATGTGGGAGACGAGGAAGGAATTCCTGCCTCCTGGTTTCCACCTGGCCTGGACCTGGCCATTGCAGTCATTTGGGGAGTGAACTAGCATATGGAAAAATCTCTCTCTCTCTCTCTGCCTTTCAAAATAAATCTTAAAAAAAAAAAAAGAAATGCTAGATGATACAATGAGTTTTTTCTTATTTTGTAATAATTTTTGAAAAGTGTGTGTGTTTGTACTTGTGGATACAGCATTTTTGCAGTCATAGAAAAAACTATTTTATTGAAAGAGATAAATGTTGAGTATCTCTTATCTGAAATGCTTGGAACCAAAAGAATTTTGGATTTTTTTATAATTTTGGAATATCTGCATATACATAATAAGGTATCTTGGAGATAAGAGTCGCATTTCAATATTAAATTCATTCATATTTCATATACACCTTTTACAAATGGCCTAAAGGTAATTTTATACGATATATTTGGCACACCTGTGTTTTGACTATGACCCATCGCATGAAGTCAAGTGTGGAATTTTCTACTTGTAACATCATGTCAGCACTGACAAAGCTACACATTTTGGAGCACTTTGAATTCTGGATTTTCAGATTAGGGATGCTCAAATTCTATGTGGAATGACCTCAGTTCAAATGCTGATTAATCTACTCATCACTGGTATAGCCTTCCTCAACATCTGTTCTGCATCTATAGAACAAGAATAACAACATAACAGCCACCTGTGTCTTTGTTGCAGGGCTTAAATGCACACTGAGTACAGGATCACTAGCCCTTCCACCAATGCCTAAGAACAGCAATTGCTCTCTAAATATTTGTTAAGCTAATGAATGATAGCTATCATTATAAAAAAAAATATAAAGTTTCTGTGAAAGCATTAATCAGATTAGTTATATATATATATATTGTTTTAAACCTGTAGTAACACCAGGAAACCCAAAGCCACATTGAAACACTGGGTGAAGTGTGAATGTGTGAACATAAAGAGATAAGTGGATGGCAGACATGGGAGATTAATGTTCCTCTGATTATAGTCTCCAGATTAGTTATCATCAGTCACCAGGAAATGTAAGCAAACAGCCACTGGCAGAATTTTAGCCCTAGGATAAGAATCTATTGTTTCTTCAGGAGAGTCACCTTCCAAACTGATCCAACAAAGCCCCATATTCCACTAATCTAGTCTTCTCCTATTAACATTTCTTTTTACAGGCAGACAGTGAGAGAGCTAGAGACAAAGGTCTTCCTTTAATATTCCTTTAATGTTAATAGGAGACAAAGGTCTCCTATTAACATTTATGCATGGTGTTTTTTCCTCTGCATGGTTTTATTTACTTTGCTTTTTTGTTTTTTTTTTCTTTCTCATATGTTTTCTAACCTGTACAATTTGTTCCTTTTTTATCTTATTGTATTTTTACAAACTCTGCTTTAAATTTTTATCTGAGATTTTTTGACTTCACCAAATGTCTTGGATACAAATTCCTCAATGAGAATCAAAGTGTGTGCTTTGGGCTGAAAGGAGGGAGCTGGGATTATAAAAGGTCTGGCCATCTAGGAGGCAGGTATGATGAGTACAAGGTGTCCTGAAGATCCCTGGGCTTCGATGTCCTCCCCTGTGCAATGCTGATATGCCAATGAGATTACATCTGAAGTTCTTTTAAACAGTATCGTTCAGAACAGCATCAGAATCTACTCTTCTCTCTCCTGGTGCCCCCTGTACACACTTTCTCTTTCTCTTTCTGATGGAACCTTTCATTGCATTAAGACTAGTGATATGGACCTGTGCCATAAGCAATACTGCCAACTGGACAGAATCCTCATCAGTTTAGCACACTGGCAACAGGTAAATTTTATCAGGACCAGCACATGGGGAAGACTCACCTCAGCTGGCCATTGGAAAATGTCCCAGGTCATCTGAGCTCTGATAAACTGAGGAACGGCCCACCAAAAGATGTCCGCATCCTAAACTTCCAGAATCTCTATTTCCTTACACTGAATTTTTTTTATTTTATTTATTTTATTTATTTATTTTTTTTATTTTTTTTTTTTTGACAAGCAGAGTGGACAGTGAGAGAGAGAGAGACAGAGAGAAAGGTCTTCCTTTGCCGTTGGTTCACCCTCCAATGGCCACCCTGGTCGGCGTGCTGCGGCAGGAGCCAGGCGCCTCTCCTGGTCTCCCATGCGGGTGCAGGGCCTAAGGACTTGGGCCATCCTCCACTGCACTCCCGGGCCATAGCAGAGAGCTGGCCTGGAAGAGGGGCAACCGGGAAAGAATCCGGCGCCCCAACCGGGACTAGAACCCCGGGTGCCGGCGTGAGCCGAGGTGCCAGCCATCCTTACACTGTAAAAGGCACTCAACAGATGTAATTATGTCAAAAATCTTGATGTGGGGAGATTATCTGGCAAGCCCAATCTAATCACAATGGTCTTTGTAAGAGCAGGAAAAGGTCAGAGTCAGATAAGGAAATGTTACAACAGAAGCAGGGGTAAAAGGATGGGAGATCAGGAGCCAAGGAATTCCAACAGCCCCCTGAGAACTGCAAACAGGTAAGGAAGTAGATGCTCCCCTAGAACTCCTAAAGGAACAAGCCACTCCCACTTTGTAGACTTTGGACCCCCAAAACCATAAGATAACACATTTATGCTGTTTTAAGCCACTAAATTTGTGATAATTTGTTACAGGAGCAACAGAAAACTAATAACCCAAAGCTGTCAATAACTTTTCTCTAAAAAGCAGCTGTGGACAAGATCTTTATCTTCAAAGTGTGAACTAGCAAGTTGCATCTGTTCATGAAAAAGGCAAAGCATAGTGGGAGATACAGTAGTATTCATGCAGACAAACAGAAAAACACAGAGGCGGGAGGAAGAAAGCCAGGAAGCAAATTATCCCAGCTGTGTCACTGGTGTGTGCGTATCTTAAGAAAACCTGGATCTTTGCAATATTTTTCAGTGTTTTTTTACTGGAATTAGGGGGCCAGAAATCCAGTAGAAATATTTTATTTCATTTGTAAGTTATTTCCTTGTTGCTTTTCTTCAGTTTTCATTTTAGTCCAGCTCTTTTTAAAAATCCCAACCCAGTTATGAAATAGCTCTGCTATGTGCAGGGTATGCAAGTTAAAGCACTTCGCGTATAGATAAAAAGGAAAAGAACTATATAAAGGAGTCTTTAAAAAGTCCATGAAAAATACATATGATAAAAAACTATGCAAAGATGTCAATTTTTTTCATTCTATTTTTCGATGACCTTTTGAAGTACAAGCACATATCAGAAGATCAGGTTAGGTTTTAGCACATTAATGAAGAGTCGATTAAAAAGGAGAGAAACATTTTTCAAAGTCAGCATAAGGCAATCTGCCAAAATTCTGGCTAGAAGTAATAACTGAGCGAGTTTGTTATCTGTAAATTGGGGATAATAATTAACAGCTTAATATTGTTATATGGTAAAATCAGACAACTTGTGCAAGTGTTAAGTAAACAGCAAACTCAAACTTCAAAATGTGTTTAGGAAGGTCCAAGGCTGCCCCTGGCTCCTCTGTCCGAGGGTGCTTCAGTGGAAATGTAGAAGCAACTTCTTGGTCTATCACCAAGTCTGGCCCTTCAAAGACTGCTTCAAATTTGTTTCCAACAATTATACCTAAAAACCAGTCAACCACATCCAAACAAAGATCACAACACCTGGTAGGATCACTGAAACTAAAATCACCCATCTTCCACTCAGTCTGTATCACCCCAGCCATCGTTTCTTTGCCATGTTATCATCAGAAATTGGTTAACACAAACCCTACTCATCAGGTTAATACAAGACTTCAATAAAATAATACTTCTGAAGTAAAAGTCCTCAACGATCAAGACCTTATTAAAAGTAACCATTATAAAAGCTGCCGCCTCCAATAAAGCCTTCTGTGGTTCCGCCAACACCTTGATGACTTACTTTCCTGGACAGGTATGAGGTCTCCCTTTTCTCAGCTCCTGCAGTACTCAGCTAACACAACCTCACAACACTAGTCAAACTGTAAGAGCACTATTTCTCTGTCTCTCTGACAGATGAAAACTTACTAACTCTGCAATCTAATATCTACAGTGCCTGGTAAAATCAATCCATTTGTATAACATATACTCTGGCATTTCTTATATAATTAATTATTTATTTAACATTTTCCCAACAAGACTTTAAGCCCCACAGTAAAGTAACTCCTTTCATCAATATTGCTCAGTGTGGTGTCCTATTTCCATCAGATACTTAGATGTTGGCAACTTCTGATGTTCTTTCACCAACATAGCCTACAAGTGAGCACACCAGTTTCCAATATGGCATACCTTACATGTATGTATATGCAAATGATACCTAGATCTACCAAGTAAATCCAGCCAAAAACTGAATCATCTAGATTCTCCTCTTTCAGTAATATAAATTTAGATGTGATCTGAATGAAAATCTCCAAAATATTTACATACTAAATATTTCAATAAATAGTAATATTTTATATACTATACATTACACTAAAATAGGTGTACATCATTGCAATATTAAAATGCTTCAATAACATTTGATTTAGGAAGTTGTTCATTCAATGCCCCAAAATTAAGTACTTCCAAGTAATCAAATACATGAAAAAGAAAACTTGAAATAAAAATATCAAAAGAAAATATACTGGCCAGTTGTTTGCAAAAATTCAAATAATAACATAAAATGGAAATTAACAATTCTGATCTTTGTAGATGTGCTTGCAGATTACATTCACAGCATTAAATGATTTTTAAGAAATGTGGTTAGTTTTTCAGGTGATTATACTTATGCCAACAGAGAAGTCCATTTGGGAATTTTTCAAATCCCCTAGCAATGAATTAAAAGCAGAATTTCAATTTTCTATAGAGGTCATTAGATAATTGCTACATTTAGCTATGGAATAATGTTGATTGTACCATTTGGCAACATCTATTCCATACACCTCTAATTCAGAGAAAATGTTTATTTCAGTTTTTCACAATGTGCACATTCTCCCAAACTCCCATTTGGAAAAGTGTTTATGTTTTCCAGTTTTGTTCTGGATGATGCTGTCAATGGAGTCCTTTATGCAGATTTGGTAGCGCTGTCTAACCCTCTACCTGCACTTTAGGCCAGAGGCTGGGGGAAAGTGGGTGGCGCAGAAGATGAAAGGTATCCTGGTCTCTGGGTGCATCCTCCGAACCTTCAGCTAGCATAACTGACCAGAACAAGCCTGTTCGTGCCCAAACCTCCATTTTTCAAACTACTTACTAACCAAGGGGGTCAGCAGAGGCCCCAAAGATGGCAGCGATGGGGTTCACAATGTCCATTGTTCCACAAGAGATAACAAATTCCAGGAAGAATCTTAGCATCAGATTCAGAAGTCATGGGTCCAAGCCTAACTCAGGAGGAACGGAAACGCTACACTTTGTTTTCTCACAGGACGATTGAAGCTGATCTCTAGGGAGTGCCTCTGGGGTTAGCTACCAAGTACAGGCCCTAGCACAAACTATTGCCCAGTGAATCTTGGCTCCACTCCCTGGGGTGCATCAACGCCGCCTTGGTGGTTCGGGATTTCACCTCTGCAACATGTCCATAACACATTACAGGATTCTATCGGGAAACCTTCAAATCCAAGATCTGGAATGTTCCAGGAACCTCCCTTCCTTGGCCTTCCACATTTCCAGGCCTTTCCTAGATGGGAAATGTGCTTGCCCTGATCACAGGTCTCTAAATTTCTGCAAGGCGAGGTCCAAAGTCAGAGAAAAGTGGAAAAATAAATAAGCAGAGAAAAAAAGATCACAAATTCAAAGATGATCTATCTGGTTGGCACCTCCCAGTACCACCTAAGGCGTTCTGGGAGGGCACCTCACGGGGATGCAAAGGCCTGCCTGGAGTGGTGCTCTCGGCCTCCCCCTCCCCACCGCAGCCTCTGCTCACACCAATTCCTCCTCAAGGAGGAAGGCGACGGCGGCGCGCGTGCGGGCGCACACACCCGCCCACGCGCGCCTAACAAACGCCAAAGCGCAGCTCACAGCCGGCACCGAGGAAGAGGGAGGCTCCCTCCGGACCCACTTCCTGCAGGCGAGAGGAAAGGACATCTCGCCGCAGGGAGGCCGCCGACAGTTCCGCCCCTGGACCAGCGGGCAGCGGAGCGCGCCCCGCCGACACCTACGTGGCGCGGCCCGCTGAGGGAGGCGCGGCGAGCAGAGGCCACCCCGCCGCGCCCCGCTGGGCCCCCTGCCCTCCCGCCCGACGCTTGGGCCGGCCCGGGCGCGGGGCCAGCGTGGAGAAGCGCTCGGTGTGCCCCCGGCCCTGCGGCGGGCGGGAAAAGCAGGGACGCGCAGGCCGCCCCCTGGTCACCCACCTTTCTCACTCTGCGGGCCGTGTAGAGCCCCATCCCGTCCTGCACGCGGGACGACTTCAGGGAGAACCTGTCCGGCACGTACATGCCCAGCATTTTCCTGGCCGCGCGGCGGCCGCCGCCTCCTCAGCACTGACCCTCTACGCCCGGGAGGCGACACATCGAAATTTGGGGTGCCGGGGTGGAGGGGAGAGGCCGACGGGGAAGGAGGAAATGGAGTTTTCCTCCCAGAATCCCCACCTCCCCGCCGATTCCAGGATCCCCCGCGGCTCAGCCCCTCCTCGTCCCGGGTCTGGCTCGGCCCGGAGCCGCTGCCGCTGCCATTGCTGCCGCGGGGGCGCAGGGGGCGCGGGTCGGGGCGCTGCGGGCGCCGGGACGCCGCGCGCTGATTGGCCCGAAGTTGGGGGCTCGCACCCGCGCCCGGGCACCGAGCCCGGAGCGAGGCCGACCTCAGGGCCTCCAAGCCGGAGGCCCGCGAGCGGCGCCGGCCACCCGCAGCCCCAAACCCCGCGCGGCCGCTAGCGTTCCCGCCTTTGTCCGGTCGACTCGTGCCCTCCTGAAGCGAGATAGCTCCTCCGGGAGTTTTACGCGCTTCTCTTCAAATGTAAAAGGAGATGGGCCCTTGACACTGCTAGAGGCATCCTCCCAAACAACTTTATCAAGAGTTCCTGCCTCCAAAACAACCTTCTCCGGCGACGCCAGAGAACCGCCCACAGGGTCTAGGAAATGTCAGTGCTTCTCACGTCTGAGTTGTGCATACGTGATTTTTTTTTCATGTCATTTCAGAGACTGGAACTCTTAAGATCAAAAAGTATGCTAATTACTGCATGAAAAAAGAAGCGTACACCAATCCATTTTAAGTTGAAAATATATCTGTTTAATAAAACTGCGGAAACTAATTCTATTAGCGTAAGGGAACCCCTGAGAAGTTCCTAACTTCAAAACCTGCACGGTATCTTGGCTCTCTTGCTTCAAAGTCACCAGACCTCTTAAAGATCTTCAGACGTAACTCAGTGGCGATGGAAGAGTATAGTGGAGATAGAACCGGTATCACAACAGCGGACGCCCAAGTCTTGTTGGGTGCGTTCATAAAGTGGGTTGGTCCGTGTGCTCAGGGGCTTCAGAGCCTGTTTCATCCTCCAAGAGGAGCCCCCCGAGCCTTCCGCTCATTTTTCGACCTTTCAGAAATTCTTTTTGGTAAGTTTCTACTGTATTTTCTTGGAAACCACTTGCTGTTCCCAACTGGTGTTCCTTAATAAACCATAAAAACACACACATACTTAATTTTGACAAAATTAAAGACCACACACAAACACGTCCTGAAAATAATCCTTGCTTCTTGAAGATTAAGGAATGCCTTAGAACAGAAACAGATCTTCAATACAGATTTTACATTTAAAAAATGGTTTTCAAAAGTCATCTAAGAGAAGTATTTGCAGAGTTTGAAGAATTGAATAAATGAATCACTTTCAAAGAAATTTAAGGGTAGCTTTGATGGGAAGGAGGCGCAATACCTGAATTGCTTTGAATTTTGATCCCTTTGACTTACCATCGAGGATTACATAACTTCTTAGATTATTCAGACTTCTGTCGGGGGAAATGAATCAATAAACAAACAAGTTTGGGATAAATTTGAAATCAGATGGCCTTGGCCGGCGCCTCGGCTCACTAGGCTAATCCTCCGCCTTGCGGCGCCGGCACACCAGGTTCTAGTCCCGGTCTGGGCGCCAGATTCTGTCCTGATTGCCCCTCTTCCAGGCCAGCTCTCTGCTGTGGCCAGGGAGTGCAGTGGAGGATGGCCCAAGTGCTTGGGCCCTGCAACCCATGGGAGACCAGGATGAGTACCTGGCTCCTGCCTTCGGATCAGCGCAATCGCCGGCCGCGGCAGCCATTGGAGGGTGAACCAATGGCAAAGGAAGACCTTTCTCTCTGTCTCTCTCTCTCACTATCCACTCTGCCTGTCACAAAAAAAAAAAAAAAAAAAAAAAAAAAAAAAAAAAAAAACAGATGGCCTTGAAACACACAGTAGGTGTTCAATAAGTATTCCTTGAATGTGAGTCATTCCTGAGGCAACCTGAGATTTTCAAACTAGCCTATGTTGAGTGCAGAATTAATTTTGCTCCTTGTTGTTCCTCACAAGAATCTGGACTAAGTAGCTTTTCCACTGATCCTTTGAACCAGGCCAAAACCAAGGGTAGCCAGACCACAACTCCAGGGTGGGTCGTTGGCATTTTCCCCAGAGCATTCATGGCTTTGTCAGACGCAGTCTTTGAGCAATCCTCCAGCCATGTGGGGTTCTCAGGCAAATGTGCTGCCATGGCTCCTTGGGTGCAGAAGCTTCTGTAGCTTTTGATCAGTAGAGACGAAAAGAAATATTTTGTGCTTCTCGTTGGACACAGCCTTCACTCACTGATGCTGCTTGGTTTTTGGCATACACTGTCTTTCTTTTCATTATGTGTTATGTTTCTGGGGAACATGGTTGCCAGCTTGAAAATGCTCATCTCTCTGAATGTAGGCCTCCTTACCAATTAGGAAATGAAAAAAAATATATAAAGAGAGATTTGTATATAAACTCTTAAACAAAATTTGAAATCATTACAAGGAGAAACTTTCCAAATCTTTTCATGAATCTTGGTCAGACATTTTTGCTACAGCTGAAGCAAACAGCAGATTTCATTAAGGCATGCAATGTTCTTTTTATCTATTTAATGGAATATTCTGAAGATTTAACTAAAACATGGGAACCAGCAATAAAAATCTCTTAATAATAAGTTCCATTACAACACATAAAAAAGGACAAGCGTTTGCCAAATCAAAATGCACAATACTGACCGGAAATTTGATTTTGAAGCCTATAAGACAGTAGTAGTAAGTACAATGAATCATTTCTTAAAACTTTAAAAGCTAAAAAATGACCTTTCAATATTATCTTTGAAAAACGGGAAATTAAAAATCTGCTTCACATCAGAAGTTTAAATCCAGTCTTAAAAAAATAAATAAGAAAATAAAAAAATTGAGATTAAAGTACTACCCTGCACCTGACTTACTGTGTTATCTTGACACAAGAGAAATGATTCCAAACATATTTCTCCTTACTTTTAAATTTGTTTTTAAAGGAATCCTTTTTTTTAAAAAAATTGATATGCCTTAAGCAACTTCTCATTATTAAATCTCAACTGGTATACTTATGTGGGTCTTGTTTTCTCATTTCAAGAAACACTCGACTTATAATTCTATGTTAATTAATTATTTTACCACACATACTGACAGATTCTTTTGATTGTGTCTCAGTTATTAATGACTATTTCCAAATGCCATGGTAGAATAAAAGCCTGACTGAGGAAAAAAAACACTGAGGTTTATATGTCTTTAGTTTCCTTAGAGTCAGAGGGATTTTGTAGTGAAAGAATATAAAACCAAGTTTCCAGAGCAGAAAAGAATAAAAATCTGATGGGCTCTAAAGCAAAAAGAAGAAAAATCTTAAAAGCAAGTCCTGAGCAGAGGCGTTGGGGTTTTGTACAGAAGCCCTCAGTCCTCAGCATTCATTGCATAGATGCAATAGCGCCATGGAAAGACCCTGAAACCTCAAAAAGTCTAGACACTCAATTTGGTTTTAAATGATGGGCCTGCATATGTGTAGCACCAATGAAGAATCATAAAAGCCTTTCATTATATACATATAAAAAAACTAGTGTTTGCTAGTATTAAATGGATTAATGCTATAAGAAGAAAACTAAAGGATAAACCAGTAGTCTTATCTAACAGTTCCTCTCTGATGAACACATATCATTGAAAAAAAATTCTCTGAATCTAGCAGGTATTTTGAGACTTGGCATCTTTATAACTAAGCCTATTCATAAAGTTTCTTGTTTTGTTTTTCTTTTTTTGGTGTGAATATATATATATATATATATATATATATATAACAACTCTAAAGTTTCTTTTAAATGTTTGTTTATTCGAGACAGAAGCAGAAAGTTCCTACCACTAGGTCACTGATCAGATATGCAGGGTGAGCCATAGCCAGGAGCCAACCTAGTCTATAACCTGGGTTGTAGGAGCCCAATTACTTGAGCCATCTCCATGCTTCCTAGGGTCTGCCTTAGCAGGAAGCTCAATTCAGGAGGCAGAGCCAAATATCGACACAGGTACTCCCATGTGGGATGTTATCTTAATCAGTGTCTTGACGGCTAAGTTAAACTTGTGCCTCCATTCAAAATTATTTATCCACAGAAATAACATTAAAAAGCATCTACGGACAAGCTTTTGGTATGGCAGGCAGGATGCTTCAGTGTGCCTGGGTTGAAGCTCTGCTTCTGAGTCCAGCTTCTTGCTAAAGAGCATCTGAGAAGCAGCCATGATAGCTCGTCTTGAGTCCCCACCATCCATGTGGGAGACCCACCAAGAAGATTTCTCTCTCTGTGTGTCCCCCCCACCTTTCAAATAAATAAAAATAAAAACAATTTTTTAAATTATTGGTAGTTAAAGAAAACGCACTACCAGTGTTCTTATATTTGTGGGACCTTATCAATTTGTTCTGCCTGTTTCCGCTATTAAAAACAGAATAATGGGGCTGGTGTTGTGACATAGCAGGTAAAGTCACCACTTGCAGTGCCGGCATCCCTTATGGGTGCCAGTTCGAGTCCTGGCTGCCCCACTTCTGATCCAGCTCTCTGCTATGGCCTGGGAAAGCACGTGCTTAGGCCCTTGTGCCCGTGTGGGAGAACTGGAAGAAGCTCCTGGCTCCTGGCTTCAGATCAGCCCGGCCCTGGCCATTGCAGCCATTTGGGGAGTGAACTGGAGGATGGAAGATCTCTCTCTCTCGTTTCCCTCTCTGCCTCTGTTTCTCTGTAACTCTGCCTTTCAAATAAATAAATCTTAAAAAAAAAAGACAAAATAGTGATTTCAGAGTTTAACTAACTGAAAAAATTTTTAAAAAACCTTCTTAAGAGATGTTTCCAAGTTAATAAATATGATTATTAGTGTCAAGGATGATTCTTCTATAAACTCTAAAATTATGTAGATTAAGTAGTAATAGTGAATAGTAATAATAATACCCTACTATTATTTTCACAGAGGCAGAAAGCAACTTTTTCCTTAGAAAATGTTTTCAAATAATTATCAGAATTGTGCTGATGTCTTAGTGACTGCTGAATAAAATGGGTCACATGTACAATCAATGATGTGATTCCTCACTAAATTAAGATGGTCCAACGTCTTCTCTGTCTATCCACCATTTATTTCTTCTATGTTTGGCAGCTTGAAATCTCAGCTGATGAGCCCAGCTCACCTCTGAATGGCACCTATATTTAGAGCTCTTGTGGCTATACTTAACGAAATTACAGTTATTCCCACAAACACTTAACTATTTCCTCCCAGTGGTGCCATTCTCCCTCCCATCCTGACTTCTGTGATGTTTTCACTATGAATGCTTTCTCAAACTATTTTTGACATTTAAACTGTAATATAATATATATAAATATATATATATTTATATATAAATATAATTATAAAATGTAGCCTAAGTGCATGCTTTACCTTTCTTGGTCAGGAAAGACAAGCCAATAAATACTGTATATTCTTAAAAAAAAGAAAAAGAAATAAAAGAAAGGCTCATTTTAACAATTTAAACCATATCATCAAAATGTAACCTCCTAACTCCATCCCACTGTGCTCAGTGTAAAATCATGGCAAATTGACATTGTTTAAAGATAACTACTTTTGGGCCGGCGCCACGGCTCAATAGGCTAATCCTCCACCTACAGCGCCGGCACACCGGGTTCTAGTCCCGGTCTGGGTGCCGGATTCTGTCCCGGTTGCCCCTCTTCCAGACCAGCTCTCTTCTGTGGCCCGGGAGTGCAGTGGAGGATGGCCCAAGTGCTTGGGCCCTGCACCCGCATGGGAGACCAGGAGAAGCACCTGACTCCTGGCTTCAGATCAGCGCAATACACTGGCCACACTGCGCCAGCCACAGTGGCCATTGGAGGGTGAACCAACAGCAAAGGAAGACCTTTATCTCTGTCTCTCTCACTGTCCACTCTGCCTGTCAAAAAAAAAAAAATGATAACTACTTTTGGAATTTCTCTCTGTTGTTTCCAGTTGTAACTAAACACTGTATTAGCATATTTTTATATACAAATAAAGGACATTATTTGTTTACTTGACCTCTTAGGTGAATTCAGAATGATATTGTTGACTAACATTGGCTTCCTATGTTTTAAAAAGGCTCTATAATTAAGCAACAGTATATTAATGTCACTTATTTCTAACAGTGACAACATTTTCTTTTGCTGAAGCAAGATTGTAGATTTTTAAGCTCTTATGCCCAATCTTAACTGATGAAGTGTAGTGTTTAAATCTTATATACATAACTCAAATAAACACCTAAAACTGAAAGCTAGTAATACTATTTTCCCTGTAGATAATTCAAAACCTTTGTTATAAGTACCTTGTCAACATATAGAAAACCGAAGTATGAAAGACTTCTGGCTATGTGACAGGTATTTTTTCTAGAAAAAAGATACACACTAAAAAATTAACTAATTAATCAACTACAGTAAAAATAAGATTCTCTTATATCATCGAGTCAAATTTTTGCTACAGGGTTGGTGTTGTAATGTAGCCTCCTGCCATACTGGCATCCCATATGGCCACTAGTTCCCATCCTGGCTGCTCCACTTCTGATGTAGCTCCCTGCTAATTGCCTGGGAAAGGCAGCAGAAGATGGCCCAAGTGTTTGAGCCCCTGCTACCCATGTAAGAGACCTGGAAGAAGCTCCTGGCTCCTGGCTTCAGCCTGGTCCAGCCGTGGCCATTGCAGCCATCTGGGGAGTGAACCAATGGATGGAAGATCTCTCACTCTCTTTCTTTCTCTGTCTCTCCCTCTCTCCCTGTAACTCTTTCAAATAAATAAATAAATAAATAAATATTTAAAAAAATAATGTTTACTACATAAATTATAATCTAGCCAGCCTTCCCACTGCTGTTCTCTTTGTATGAGGAATTCAGTTATTGTAAGTCTCTATTAATGACAGCTATGCAGCTGTAAAGAAAAAAAAAATGGCTTTGTGAAGGGTTTCAAATGATTAGTGCTGAAGTTTTCTGCAAAATTTTACTGTTAAGAATCTTACACCAGAAAGAAGTAAAAAGGCTTTCAAAAAAGTCACATAGGCCATATCAGAGTTGGTGCTAATACATAGACTACACATACAAATGGCTTCGAGGCTTTCTCCAAGCACAGCTACAAAAATAGTCTCCTCCATTGTTTCTACCATGAAGAATGAAGAATGGTTCTTAGTCTCTGTTGGTGTAGTGAGGAGCCACAGGAACAGCTAGGATTTTGGAACTGGTGAGTATGAAGCTTGAATTACAGATCTGAAGTTGTTAAAATAAGACCATGGGAAAGGTTAATAAGCTCCTGACCAACTCTACCTACTTCCTTTTCCTGGACAATGAATATGGTAATATCTAATTTGCAAAAATCCATGCACAAAATGGGTTCACAATAAATGGACATTATTATTATTTTATTGCTTTAGATTAGGAATAAGTTTTCTAGCTACACTCGAATGGTCTCCATCAAACCACCTGGGTTTTGCCATAACTATACAGAAATGAGTCTGATGAGTCTGTTACTGTACACTGTAGCAGCCCCAGTCATTTTTTTAAAGATTTATTTATTTAAGATTTATTTATTTATTTATTTATTTATTTGAAAGGCAGAGTTACAGACAAAAGAGGGAAGGACAGACAGAGAGACAGAGAGAGACAGAGAGACAGATAGATCTTCCATCCATTGGTTCACTCCCCAAATGGCCACAATTACCAGAGCTGGGCTGATCCAAAGCCAGGAGCTAGGAGCTTCTTCTGGGTCTCCTACATGGGTGTGGGGGCTGAAGCACTTGAGCCATCTTCTGATGCTTTCCCAGGCCATTAGCAGAGAGCTGGATTGGAAGTAGAGCAGCTGGGACTCCCAACTGGCACCCAAATGGGATGCAGGCCTAGCCAGCTACGCCACACTGCTGGCCCCATCCACCAGGCATTCTTCCAGAGCATACTGATGTCTTTAATATCTTCAGAGAGCTAGCTCTCCCAGTTGATAGCCAGGATTTAAAATTTTTCCAGTGAGAAATTATAAGGAATTCCTCCCCAATCCCCAACTGTCAGGCTTAGAGATCACTTATATCTCCAACGGGAGAGAAAAATAAGCTTTATGGGTAGTTAAGTTAGGTTAAACATATTTTGGCATTTTGAAGTTCTTAATTATATTGTCAATCTCTTTAAAAGTTTATATAAGAAGTTCTTAGATTTTTAACAAATTATATGGTATCTATAAAAAATAAATCTTTGGTGTCATCATACATTCCTACAGTGAGTATTTATAGAATTCCTAATTATGCACTAAAAACAAAGAATAAGCAACATTAGTTAAGAGACTTCACAAACACAGGAGTGTGTAAGAACAATTCTGTGATTGACCCTACTTTGGGGTGGGGAAAAGAGGCAGGGGAGTCTGTTTCATGTGTTACAAAGAGGATTTCATGCAATCTGCTTCACTTCCCAATTGGAGGCAGGGTGGATTTGGACAGCAGTTGGCAAGGGAATGTCATCTAACAAGGAGGCTCTCACAGCATTTCTGTCACTAGAGCACTTATCTTCCTGATAGGAAGGGAACACAGATGTGGAGCAGTCCAAGCACTATTGTCCCTTCCTGCACAGCAACACAAACATCTTGCAGAGCTCACAGCAAAGAAGCAAAGCTTTTTGTAAACACCAGTTGATAACATTCTGCATTAACATGCAGCGTTGAGCAAGTACATATGGAAAGAATGAGATTTAGCAGCAAGGTTTCAGAAGTAGGTTCTGTCTTAACCTGAAAGAACAAATCCTAGGAACTGAGTAAGTAGATACAGAGAAGGATTCACAAGTACAAGAAGGAATGAGGAAACATGTGACAAACCCCAGCACCCAACATATACAATACCTACAGTATATTGTACATTCAAATTATGTCATTATGGAATAAACTGTAAATTGCTCTCATGGAGAGAATGAGGATTTTAAACATATTCTTCACTATATGCTAAGAAAATATTCTTCCAAAACTTTGTAAGCATCAACTTTATCTCCTCAACTTGGATTGGCTAAAAGCCAACTTTTCTCCTTAAGGGGAATAATTAGAAATGCCCAGTGGTCTTCATGACCACTGCAAGTGATCACACAGGATATATGCTCCCACTGCACTCACAGGCCCCCAGCAGACTTTGAGAGTTTCCTGAATTTGTGTGGTTGCATGGCCGGAGAATAGGAGCATACCTGTATACTCTCAACCCCTACTCCACTCCCATGACCTAAGGTGTTACTGCTTGGTGCCATCTTGAAAAGGAACCTACTGCTAGAATATATTTTGCCCTTAAGGCCTGTATCCACAGCATAGGTCATTCTTTGAGATTGCTGTCATTGTACCGTGCCCACCTGAGTTGCTGAAGCACCTCATTCCTGGTTGCTCAGTGCTTACTAAGAGCAGGAAATTCAACAGCTGTCCCATCCCCCAAAAGAACAAGGAGACTCATAGAGAGGGGAAACTGAACAACCACCAGCAGCCCCAGCCCCACCTGTGTGTGCCTGTGCCCAGTGTGACAGCCATCCAGGCAGCAGCTCTATGCCTTCCACGAACGCCCACATAGCCATATGGCCTGATGTACCATGCTAAGCCTGTGCCTGAACTGACAGGCAGCCAGGCAGCAGCTCTATCTCTTCCCCTTCAAGAAAAGATACTGCACAGTCAGATGGCCTGCAGCAAACTCGTGGACCCAAGACTAGCCCAGTAGATGGACAGCAGCAGGCCAGTCCTACCACTCACCCACCCATCTACCCAAGTGTGCCCAACGAAACTGCAGCACATGCATGTAGGCTTGGTAGCTGGCCCTACAGCTATCCAGGTGACGGTCTTGTTTACCCTGTCCCTTTCCAGTGGGCCCACTGCACAACTGCCCAGGCCACAACATGTTCAGGCAACTGTGCCCAGCACAAAAGCCAAGCAGGGGCCAGCACCATGGCTCACTAGGCTAATCCTCCACCTGCGGCTCTGGCATCCCGGGTTCTAGTCTGGTTGGGGCGCTGGGTACTAGTCCCGGTGGCTCCTCTTCCAGTTCAGCTCTCTGCTGTGGCTCGAGAAGGCAATGGGGGATGGCCCAAGTGCTTGGGTCCCTGCACTCACATAGGAGATTGGGAGGAAGCACCTGGCTCCTGGCTTCCAATTGGTTCAGCACTGGCCGTAGTGGCCATTGGGAGAGTGAACCAACGGAAGGAAGACCTTTATCTCTGTCTCTCTCTCTCTGTGTCTCTCTCTCGCTATATAACTCTGCCTGGCCAAAAAAAAAAAAAAAAAAAAAAAAAAAGCCAAGCAGAGATGGCCTTGCCCCTAGTAAAGCTGCACCACCACATTGCAGTCACTATACTACCACTATACTACCAATGCTACACTGCCCATGCAACGGCAGATGTGGCTAACTTGGATTAAAGCTAAAGAAGCTACACAGAAACCACACTAGTCTACCCAGAATCAAAGCTAACACATCCTACTCAATCTGCAGCGCAGCACCTCTGTGAGGTTGGAAAAGAAAAATAACATTTCATAAAACTGGAAAATGCAACTACTGTACTATATTGCATAGATATCAACATAAGGACACAACAAGCATGAAACAGCAAGAAAACAGGTTACTCCCAAGGAAATACAATATTTTTTTCCATAGCAGATCTCAAACAAGAGGAAATTTTAAAGACATCTGAAGAGGAATCCGGATGATCTTAAGGAAGGTCAGTGAGATACAAGAGAATGAAAAAAATCATGTAATTAAATAAGAAAACAATTCATGATCTGAATAACAACAGCATAGAGATGGTTATAAAAATGAACCAAACAGAAATCTCATAGCTGAAGAATTCAGTGAATGAAATAACAAATACAGCTGTCCATAACAACAGATTTGATCAAGCATAAGAAAAATTTCTCACTTTGGAAACAAGTCTTTTGAAATAATATAGTCAAGGGGCCAGCGCTGTGGCACCACATGAGTACCGGTTTGAGTCCCGGCTGCTCCACTTTTGATCCGGCTCTCTGCTATGGCTTGGGAAAGCAGTACTAAGGCAGCCCAAGTCCTGTGGCCCCTGCACCCATGTGGGAGACCTGGAAGAAGCTCCTGGCTCCTGGCTTCGTATTGGCACAATTCCGGCCGTTACAGCCGATTGGGGAATGAACCATAGGATGGAAAAATTCTCTCTCTCTCTCTCTCTCTCTCTCTCTCTCTCTGCCTCTCCTCTCTCTGTGTAACTGTGACTTTCAAATACATTTTTTAAAAAAAGAAATAATATAGTCAGAAAGAAAGAAAAGAGTGAGCAGCAAAAATCTGTGAGATCCTTAGGAAACCATTAAACAAATACATGATGGGAACCTCAGAGGGAGAAGAGATGGAGACAGGCATAGTGATCATGTCTAATGAAATAATAGCTGAAAACACATCTTGGGAGATTTATGGACATCCAAATCCATGAAACTCAGTCACAAGTAGACTCTATCCCAAAGTATCCTCTCCAGGGCACATTAAAATTGAGCTACAAAAAGCAAAGACAAAGAGAGAATTTAAAATCAGAAAGAGAAACATTTTAAGTCACATGTAAGTGAATCCTCATTAGTAATCCATATTTCTCAGCAGAAACCTTGTAGTCTAGAAGAGAAGGGGATGATATACTCAGAGGGTCAAATAGAAAAACTGACAGCCAAGAATACTATGTCCAGCAAAGCTGTCTTTCAGAAATTAAGGAGAAACAAACTTCTCAGACCAGCAAAATCTGGAGACATTCATCACTACTAGACTGGCTTTACAAGAGTGCTTTAGAGAGTCTCAGAATAAAAGGATGATAACAATTATAAAAGCACAAAAATTTTACTGGCAGATTGGATACACAAATGAGAAAGAGAAAGGAATCAAACGTAGTCATACAGACCACCACTAAACCACAAAGAGTAAAAATGAGAGGAAAAAAAGAACAAAGGATATACAAAAAACCCTAAGAAAGAAAACAATTATCAATTAATAAAAATCTTGAATATAAAAGGATTACATTTCTTGGGGGCCAGAGTTGGGCATGATGGATAAAGCACTATGGCATAGTGGGTAAAGATGCTGCCTGCAGTGCCAGCATGCAGTGTGGGTGCCAGTTCAAGTTCTAGCTGCTCAACTTCTGATCCAGCTCTCTGCTATGGCCTGGGAAAGCAGTAAAAGATGGCCTAAGCCTTTGGGGCCCCTGTACCCACATAGGAGACCCAGAGGATGCTCCAGGCTCCTGGCTTTGGATTGGCCCAGATCTGGCCATTGCATCCATTTGGGGAGTGAACCAGTGGATGGAAGACCTTTCTCTCTCTCTCTCTCTCCATCTCTCTCTCTGTCTGTAACTTTGCCTCTCAAATAGTCATTTAAAAAATATATATGCACATAATTCCAGACATTTCAAATTTATAAAGCAAGTATGAGGGGTCTTTAAAAGTTTGATCTTCTGTATATAAAGAGAATTGAAAATGAATCTTGATGCGAATGGAATGGGAGAGGGAGCAGGAGATGGGAGGGTTGCGGGTGGGAGGGAAGTTACGGGGGTGAAAAAGCCATTGCAATCCATAAACTACTTTGGAAATTTATATTTATTAAATAAAATATTTAAAAAGACGAAATAGTAGAGAAAAAAAGTTTTAGGGAAAATTCACATTATGTAAGAACTATGAATGATTTCAAAATTATCTTAGAACAATATAAACTCAAGCACCTTGTTATAACATCTCTGAGCAAGATCTAGTTAGACTCTTGGCTTTAGCGCCATCTTCTTGGAGACCTCCATACAATGAGAGCCAAATGGAGGAAGAAGAGATTGGGTAGGCTGAAGCAAAAGAAGTAAGATGAGACAGAGGTCCAAGTAAACTGCTGGCTTGTGTACCCCCGATGGCCAAAGAGGCAGGAGGAAGAAGTGCCAGATGCCAGGACGCTGGTACAAGTTGTTGGACTTCTTGCTACTATGTACAACTTGTCTCTAAAGATTTGGAACTTCCATCACCAATGGGTCACTGAAAACACCTATGAGACCCACGCTGCTGATACCAAAACAGTCCCCGGTGGCCCTCTGTCCTGGGCCTATGGCACTAGGCCTGTGGACTAGTTCTGTTCTCAGTTGTGGCCGAGTGTATCACATGTACAATAAATCATCTCTTCTGCTGTCTTAGCCAAATAATCAAACTGCAAAAAAAAAAAAAAAAAATCTAGTTGAAGTCATGAAGAAAGATAAAACATGAAAAGTGTCTCTATCATAGGAACATGAATTCTTCTGAAACTGAAGTAAGAACAAATCTCTTAACTTCTGGTTAAGCTTGAGTGGAAATTGCAAAATCACTGATGCTTCAAGAAAACTTATGAGGACAATGCTCCAAAGAAAACAGCAGTTTACAAGGAGATAATTTGTTTTTAAAGGGATGAGGCAATGAGAATGAAGCCCTCAATAACAGACCATCCACACCAATTTATGAGGAAAAAGTATTGTTTGCCACAATTAAAGAGAACTAACAACTAACAGCAGAAACAATAGACAAACACAATATACATCTCAACTGGCTCAACTCACACAATTCTGACTGAAAAATTAAACTGGAGGAAAACTTTGATGGGAACAAAGCTGTTGGATCCATACCAGCTGCAGACAAGAGCAGAGCTTCCAATGGAAATTTTAAACAAGTGGGATCAAGGTACTGAAACATTTCTTTCAAATTTTGTAACAGGAGATGAAAAATGGCTTTACCAGTACAATCCTTAAGACAAAATACAATTAAAGCAATGGCTACCAAGAGTGGAAGTGGTGCAGTCAAAGCAAAAATAAACCAGTCAAGAACAAAGGTCATGACAACAGTATTTGAAGATGCTCGATGAATTTTTCTTGTTGACTTCCTGGAAGACCAAACAACAATAAGATCTGCTTATTATTACAGTGTTTTGAGAAAGTTAGCCAAATCTTTAGCAGCAAAATGCACAAGGAAGTGTTATGAGTCCCTTTTCTACCAAAATAATGTTCCTGCTCATTCCTCTCATCAAACAAGTAGCAACTATCAAGAGTTTAGATTAGAAATCATTAGGCTTCCACCTTACCAGCCTTATTTGAGTGCTTTTGACTTCTTCTGGATTAGTCTTGGAACTCTTTAAAGGACACCTCCATTTTTATTCTGTTTAACAATGTAAAAAAACTGCATTGACATAGTCTCAGGATCCATGATTCCTAGGAGTCTGTGTTCTTTAGGGGTAGACTAAATGTCTAGCATTATTGCTTATGAAAATGTTTTGAAATTGATGAAGTTTCTATTGAAAAAAATAAAGTTTTGCTATGAACATTTTAAATCCCCTGGTATTAAGAGATATAAAGGGAGAGATAGACTCCAATACAATAATAGTTGAGGAATCGATACCCTATGTTTATCCATGGAAATCCATCCAGAAAGAAAATTAACAAAGAAAATTGGAATCAAAGCATACTCTAGATTAAATATACCTAATAGATATCTACAGAGCATTTCACCCAACACCTACAGAATCCACGTTCTTCTTATCAGAACATGGAGTTTTCTCCAGGATAGAACACATGTTAGACCAGAAAACCAATCTCAAGATATTTTAAAACTCAAAATCATGTCATGCATCTTCTTTTGACCACAATGGAAAAATTAGAAATCAACAGAGTACTATAGAAATTGTACAAATACACAGAAGTTAAACACCATGCTCCTTAATGAATAATCAGCACGCAAATTAACAGATAAATTTTAAAAAAATATTTGAAACAAATGAAATGTAAACACAACATACCAAAATGTCAGGGATACAGCAAAAGAAAAAAAGTATATAACAATAAATAACTACATCAAAATGATAGAAGTATCCCAAATAACTAGCCTAACAGTGTGGCTCACAGAACTAAAACAGAAAGAACACATCAAACATAAAATTAGTATAACAGAAAAATAATAAAGATCAGAGCAGAAGTAAATGAAATAGAGACATTAAAATATATAAATGATCACTAAAACAAATAGTTTAAGTTTTTTAAAAGATAAGCAAAAATCTCTAAGCTTTTGTTAGAAAAAGGAGATCTAAATAAATAAAACCAGACATTAAAAAATACATTATAGCTGGTATCACAGAAATGCAAAGAATGATTAGGAACTACCATGAACAACCATGTTTGAACAAATTGGAAAACACAGAAGAAAACTTGATAAATTCCTGGACACATATAACTTAACAATATTGAACCATGAAAATATAAAAAATCCATACAGACCAAAAACAATTGATGACATTGAATCAGTAATAAACAACAGCAACTGAAAAGAGCCCTGGACTGGATAGCTTTAGTATTGAATTCTATCAAACTTCTAACGAATGAGTAGCAGTTCTTCTGAAACTATCCCAGAAAGTTTAAATGGAAAAAATTCTTCAAAAGTTATTGTATGAGACCAACATTTCTCTGATTCCAAAACCAAACAAGGAAAAAACAAACAAAAAAATTATATATTAATATCTCTGATGGTCATAGATACCAGAATTCTCAACAAAATAGTAGCAAATTGAATGTAGCAATGCATAAAATGATTGTTCATTGTGATCAAGTAGTATTCTTCATAGGAATGCAAGGATGGCTCAACATATACAAATGAGAAAATTTGGTACATCAACAGAATAAGAATAAAAAACAATTATCTGATAGATGCTGAAAAACCATTCAATAAAATGCAGCCTCTTTTCATGATTAAAAACTCTCAACAAATTAAACATAGACAGAGTACACCTGAAAATAACTGAAACTATGAAGAACATACCCACAGAAAACATCTTATAGAATGGGGAAAAGTTGAAAATATTTCCTGTGGGGTTTGGAACAAGGAAAGGATGCCCATCTTCATCAGTTATATTCAGCATAGTACTGGAAGTCCTAGACAGGGCAATTAGGCAAGAGGGAAAAAACAAAGAGCAGACATAGTGGAAATGAGATCTTCAAACTATCCCTTTTTGCAGACAATATGATATTATATTAAAATTCAAAAGTTCCACCAAAAACACTGTTAGAAATGTAAACATTAAAGAAGACCAACATAAAAATCAATAGTGTCCCTGTGCTCCAAAAATAAAATAGTTGTGTAAGAAATCTATTCCATTCATAATAGCTACAAAACAATACAAGACCTAGTAATAAGTTTGACCAAGGAGGTGAAAGAACTCTACCATTAAAGCTGTAAAACACTGTTGAAAAAGTGAAGAGGGCACAAAAAAAGGAAAAACATTGTAAGTTCATGAGTTGGCATATTGATGAAATGCCCATACTACTGAAATTAAAGATTCAGAGTAATCCCTATCAAAGGACCAATGGCATTCTTCATAGGAATAGGGTAAAATATCTAAAATTCATTAGGGAACACAAACAATCCTGAATAGCCAAAGCAATCTTGAGCTAAAAGAAGGAAGCTGGCAGTATCACAATATTTAACTTCGAAACATCCTAAAATCTATAGTACCAAAATAGCATAGTACTGGAATAAAAAAAAAAAACAACAAAACATACCAATAGAACAGATATAGTTCTGGAAATAAATGCATGAATCTTCTACCAACTGATTCTTGACAAAGGCAACAAAGACATACTTTGGAGAAAGTACAGTCTCATCAATAAATGTTTCACAAAAAACTGAATATCCATATGCAGAACTACGACCTACCTCTTACCACCTCCCTTCCTGCTAATGTAGATTCTGGGAAGCATAAGTAATGTCTCAAATAAGTAGGTTCCTTCCTGTTACATGGGAGACCTGGATTGAGTTCCTGGCTCCTGGTCTCTCTCTTTTTCCTGACCAATTCCCAGTAATTGTGAGCATTTGAAGACTGAGCAAGTAGATGGGAGTGAATTCATGAATTTTCTCTCTTCTTCTGCCTCTCAAATTGATTTTTAAATTTAGAAATAAATAGTGTGCAAATGATCTGAGTAGGTACTTGTTAAAGAACAAATACAAATCCCCAAGAAGGATATGAAAAAATGTTCAAAATCACTAATCACCAAAGAAATGCAAATCAAAACCACAATGAGGGGCTGGTATTGTGGCATAGTAGGTTAAGCCTTTGCCTGTGATGCTGGCATCCCATACAGGCACCAGGTTCAACACCCAGCTGCTCCACTTCCCATCGAACTACCTGGAAAGCAACAAAAGATGGCCTAAGTCCTTGGGCCATGTGGGAGACCCAGATGAAGCTTCTGATTTCAACCTGATTGAGCCCTGGCCATTGAGGCTGTTTGAGGGAAAGAATAAACAGATGAAAGATCTGTATCTCTCACTCTGTCTCTCCTCCTCTCTCTCTAACTCTACCTTTCAAATAAATAAAAAAAATCTTAAAAAAAAGCCACAATGAGATATCTAACCCAAGATAGAATGACTATCATAAAAGAAAATGCTGGCAAAGATGGTGAGAGAGGGGGGAACTCTCATATACTGGTGATGGGAATGTAAATTAGTGAAGTTATTATGAAAAATGGTATGATGGTTGATAAAAAAAAAACTGGAAATAAAACTACCATATGATCCAACAATTCTACTACTGGGTATATGTCCAAAGGGAAGGAAGCAGTAAAGTGAAGAGATATCTGCATTCCCATGTTTGTTGCATCACTAGTCACAATAGCCATGACATGGAACCAGTCAAGATGTTCATCGATAGATAAATAGAGATAATATGATACATACACAAATTAGAAATATTACTTAACCATAAAAAGAATGAAATTTGTCATTTGTGGCAACATGGATGAGATTGGACATTATGTTCAATGAAATAAAGCAAGCTCAGGAAGACAAATACTGCATGTTCTCAACTACATAAGGAAGCTGAAAATGTTGGTTTCACAGAGGTAGAGAGTAGAATAGCAGTTACCAGAGGCTGGGAAGTCAGAGAGGAGGGATGAATAGGATAGTTAACTGTACAGGAGTACAGTTGGATAGAAGGAATAATTTCAAATTTCTGTGGCTCAATAATTGCCAAAAATTAACTGAATGTTTTATAAAAATCAGTAAGATGATACACAGCATTCCCAACATAAAGAAATGATACATATTTGAGGTGATGGATATGCCAATATCCTTGAACTGATCATTACACATTGCATACATCTTTTTAAATACACATCATTATTACATGGTAAGTATAAATTTTAAAAACTAAGAAAGGGAAAAGAAGATATGACATAATGGCAAGTTGCTTTCCAGGAAGTTCTGTCAACCCACATTTGCATCTAAAGTGTAAAAACAACATTTATTCAGCATCATTTATTAGCTTTCTTATTTTTATATGTTTGCCAACTTAGGTTGAATTGATATTTTATTATTTGTATTCTTCAGGTAGCTTAAAACATACTTAATATTAAAAACAATAGAACTGAATGACTCCTACTTGTGTTTTGCCACAAAAAGTCTGGGACCCAGAGTGGTCAACACTTAATAAGCAACATCTCTTGCCAAATCTTGACTCCTTGAGATTAATTTTTTTCTCAGTGTACTACATTACTGGAATATTCAGAAAAGATAAAGTCAACACCATAAAAGGGAAAATTTTTGAAATCTATAAAAAAATTCATTTAATGAGAATGTAGAGAGGGAAGAAAATGAGTTAATTGTAAAATATTGGGTTAACTTGTTTTGAATTCTTGGTCACAGTATTTCACACATATTCCCTCTTCTGTCCTTTCCACTTCCTTTCCCTTTTCCTGCCAGCCTCCTGGAGCTTCAGTGTTATTATATGCTATAAAAAATATTTTACTCACACAACTGCAATGCTTTTTAACTTTCAGGCTCAGTAGGGAAAAATGTGGCAGTGTTCCACTTTCCAGGTTTATATTTTTTCATGGGAAATGAAAATCTGAAAAGTAGCAACTTGCAGTAAAACATTATTTTTCTTCTTTCCCCAATATGCCTAAGTGGCATCAGGTTCAAATACTTTATTACAGATAATCCTTGCCAATTTAAATGTCTAATTTCTCAATAAAACATGAATCAGGAAAGTCAACATCTTTGCAAATATGATTCTAAATTTTACCCTTAAATAGGCTAACTAAATTTCCACTAACTCTTGGTGGGAGTTATAAAACATAGATCTTAGGAGAGATTTGGCCCATGAAATTTAAAATGATCGTACACTAGGTTGGGTAGGTAAAAAATTTCTTCTGCTGGTAATTTTCATAGTAGCCGTGAAACTTTCAAAAGGAAGACATAAAACTCACAATATAGCAAAAATTAAATTAAAAAGTAGTTGTTAATTTAACTAGCTTTGAAGAGCTTGAACTTATTTTGAAGACTATTCTTAATAAAGGATTATTTATTCAAAAGTATTTACTCACATCACTATTAGTTTTATAAAAGCTTAAATATTTTCTAGTTCAGTAGTATACTACATGACTTTTAGTTCTAATATAAAACCTGGGGACAAGTGTTTGGCCTAACAGTTAAGGACTCTAGTTAAGATGCCCAGCTCCGGCCGGCGCCGCAGCTCAATAGGCTAATCCTCCACCTACAGCGCCAGCACACCACGTTCTAGTCCCAGTCGCCCCTCTTCCAGGCCAGCTCTCTGCTGTGGCCTGGGAGTGCAGTGGAGGATGGCCCAAGTGCTTGGGCCCTGCACCCCATGGGAGACCAGGAGAAGTACCTGGTTCCTGCCATTGGATCAGCTCGGTGCGCCGGCTGCAGCGGCCATTGGAGGGTGAACCAACAGCAAAGGAAGACCTTTCTCTCTGTCTCTCTCTCTCGCTGTCCACTCTGCCTGTCAAAAAAAAAAAAAAAAAAAAAAAAAAAGATGCCCAGGTCCTGTATCAAAGTGCTTGGGTTCAGTTCTCAGTTCTTACTCCTCATTCCACATTCCTGCAGACGTAAACTCTAGAAGGTGGCAGTGATGGCTCAAATAATTATGTTCCTGAGTTCCTGACTCCTGGCTTCAACTCGGCTGATGTGGGTATCTGGGGAGTAACCCAGTGGATGGAAGCTGTCCCTGTCTGTCTGTCTGTCTGTCTTCCTTTTGTCTGATTCTGGCTTTGTCTCTGTGTCATCTCTCAAAATCATAAGCAGAAAAAAAATTGAAAATGCTCCAAGCATTTCCAAATGTACAGTACCTGTGAACAATTTTTATGCATGGAATGTATTTAATTGCCAGTATAAGATCTTAACCCTGGGGACCCATGTTGTGTCTTAGCAGTTTAAGCTACTGCTTGCAATACTGGTATCCTGTGTTGGAGTGCCAGTTCAAGTCCCACCCTCTCTGTTTTTTTCTTTCTTTTTATTTCTTTAAACGTTTATTTACCTGAAAGGCAGAGTCACAGAGCGGCAGTGGCAGAGAGAGATCTTCCATCTGCTGGCTGACTCACTCCCCAAATGGCCGCAATAGCCGGAGCCTGGCCAATCTGAAGCCAGGAGCCAGAATTCTCCAGACTTGGGCCATCCTCCACTGCTTTCCAAGGCCACAGAAGAGAGCTGGATCAGAAGTAGGGCAGCCGGGTCTCAAACCGGCGTCCATATGGGATTCCAGAACCGTAGACAGCAGCCTTACCTGCTATGCACAGCGCCGGCTCCCCTTTCTGTTTCTGATGTAGCTTTCTGTTAACAAATCTAGAAAGGCAGCAAGTTAATAACTCAAATACTTGGACCTCTGCCATCCATATGGGAGACCTGGATGGTGTTGCTGGCTCCTGGTTTCTGCCTGGTTCAGTCCTAGCTATTGTGATCAACTGGGGAGGTGGCAGATCTTTCTCTTTTCTCTTTGTGTTGCTCTGCCTTTCAAATAAATAAATAAATAAATAAAACTTTAAAAATACAGATTCTAACATTTGTTCCAAGGAAAATAGACAAAGACAAATAGTCTAAGAAGATTACTTGACTTTTGTTTAAGAATTTTTAAGTTCAAGAATCAAAAGTTGATTTTAGACCTTTAGTGACACAACTTCAACATATTTAATCATAAATTTTCTACTATAGAAACAGTTCTGTCAGCACCTGTGGTTGAAATACTTATTCTTTCTTGATTAAATGCCTTAGATTTAGATTCACTCTTGTGTTACCTCTGCCCATCTCATTGCCACTAATTTAGGCCCCCAAACCCTAAATGTGTTATAGTGTTTGTCCCTCTTACAGCTCCTTTTTCCTTTAATGCACTTATTGTAGACAGCATTGCTAGACATATAACATCATCTTGACACCCCTTTTCTCTCATAACTTGAATAAATCCAGAGACAAACTTGGCATACCCAAATCCTTATCCTGAAATCAAAATGTTGTCCACAATCTGATTTCATATTATGATTCTAGCCTTAATTCCCATTAATCTTTTGGAACCACTGTTCAATCCAACTCATTACTGTGCCTTACTGTACAACCCTTAATGTACCTGGTTTAATGTTATGCTTATATTTTCCCTTGCCTGAAATGTGTTCTTCATTTTTTCTCTCACTTAATTCTGACTATTGTTTACAATCCAATCTATGCTTCATCTTTTTTTTTTTTTTATTATTTGACAGAATTACAGACAGTGAAAGAGAGAGACAGAAAGGTCTTCCTTCCTTGGTTTACTTCTGAAATGGCCACGACAGATGGAGCTGCACTGATCCAAAGCCAGGAGCCAGGCACTTCCTCCTGGTCTCCCATGCAGGTACAGGGCCATCCTCCACTGCCCTTCTGGGCCACAACAGAGAGCTGGACTAGAAGAGGAGCATCTGGGACCAGAACCCGGCACGCATATGGGATGCCAGCGCCGCAGGTGGAGGATCAACCAAGTGAGCCATGGTGCTGGCACCTGGCCTTCATTTTTGCGGAGTGAACCAGCGGAGGGAGGACCTTTCTCTCTGTCTCTTACTGTCTGTAACTCTACCTGTCAAATAAATTTTAAAAAATAATAAATAAATAAATAAATAAATAAATAAATAAAATGAAGGCCAGAGGCCAATGTGGAGCACTGGCTTAAGACACTGCTTGTGACACCTGCATCCCATATCAGAGTGTTTGAGTCACAACTGCTCTGCTTCCAATCCAGTTTCCTGATAATGCACCAGGGAAAGCGGCAGAAGATGGCCCAAGTCCTTGGACCCTTGCCATCCACTTGGAAGAGCCAGATGGAATTCTGGGCTCCTGGCTTCAGCCTAGCACACACCTGGCTATTCTGGCCATTTGTGGAGTGAATCAGTGGGTAGGAAAATCTCTCTCTCTTTCATTGTCCTCTTCCTCCATACATCCCCAATGCTCTGTTTTTTGAATCACAAATAAGTCTTAAGAAAATAAAATAAAGGCTAAGCATGGACCCCTAAAGGACTAATCTCAATACAGTGCCCTTATTGTAAGAGCCAGGAGTAAAACTGACTAGAATGTGTGCTAATCTTAAAATAAAAAACAAAAATCTGAATTTTGTCACATTGATCTAATATATTTTACACAGCAATAAAATTCAAAATCAATTATAATCACATATTTGTTTGAAAACACTACAAAGCAAAATCCATAAGGGTGGAAGCAAAGTGGTAATTCACTGGAAAATTACAGAGCATTTACTATTTTAAGAAAGGAAGAAAACAAAAGAACTGAGCTGTATGTTATTTTCAGGAAGTAAGAGACAAGAAAGGATATTTAAAAAAACCAAGGAAAGTGTAAGAAAAGACACAATAATCATAAAAAAGATAAAGTAATAAAACACAAAACAATAAAATGACTAGAATTGATTAAAATAAATGATGGTATTTGAAAAAACCTAAGAGGCAAATGTCAGACAATTGCAGTCAAGAAAAATATGATGATATAACTAGAGCAATAGAATAAAAAAGTGGGAAACATTACTAATTCAACAAATTTTATAAAGTTTTTATATTTTAGGTACTATCATCAGCAGTTTTGTACCAACGAATTTGAACACCTTATTACATAAACTGGATGATTTTTCCAGGGAAATATAAATTCATTCAAGAAATTGTAGAGTAGAAAAACCAACAGAACAACAATAAAATAAGTTCAATAGGTTGTTAATGATTTATTTACACAAAAGACATTGTATTCAAGGTGGATTGAAGGTCAAGAAGCAGACAATCCTGTTTGTGTAAATAGGCACAGAATTTGGAAAAATACTCAATCTGTTCATTTAAACTCATAGTTTACAAGATCTTGAGAGCAAAAGTGGATAATAGCACTGAACAAATATAAGATTATAATTTATTTCCATGTTTGAACATGAATAGAAAGCTCCAAAATAATGCATCAGTGGGGTCCTTATGGGGGCATACCAGGTAAAGCTGCTGCCTGCAGTGCTGGCATCCCATATGGGCACCAGTTTGAGTCCTGACTACTCCACTTCTGATCCAGCTCTCTGCTATGGCCTAGGATGGGCCAAGTGCTTGGGCTCCTGCACCCACATGGGAGACCAGGATGAAGCTCTTGGCTCCTGGCTTCAGATAGGCGCAGCTTCAGCTGTTCTAGCTGTTTGGGGTGTGAACCAGCAGATGGAAGACTCTCTCCTTGCCTCTCTGTAACTCTGCCTTTCAAATAAAGAAATAAATCTTTTTTAAAAAATGCATCCTGTTGATTTCTTCTCTGATTTTAATTATTTCTCTTCTCCTACTAGATTTGAGTCTGGTTTGCTGCAGATTTTCTAGATCCTTGAGATGAATTGAAAGCTCGTTTATTTGGTATCTTTCCAATTCCTTGATGTAGGCACCTATTGCTATAAACTTTCCTCTTAACACTGCTTTTGCTGTATCCCATAAGTTTTGATATGTTGTGCTGTTATCCTCATTTACTTCCAGAAAGTTTCTGATTTCTCTTTTGATTTCTTCTATGACCCAGTGTTTATTCAGGATCGTATTGTTCAGTCTCCATGTGTTTGCATACACTGTAGGGATTCCTGAGTTGCTACTTTCCAACTTCATTCCACTGTGGTCTGAGAAGCTGCATGGTATGATTCTAATTCTTTTGAATTTGCTGAGACTTGCTTTATGGCCTAGTATGTGGTCAATCCTAGAGAAGGTTCCATGTACTGCTGAGAAGAATGTAAATGCTTTCTGTGTAAGATGAAAAGTTCTGTAGATATCTGTTAGATCCACTTGGGCTATAATGTCATTTAAATCTACTGTTTCCTTATTGATCTTCTCTCTGGTTGATATGTCTATTTCTGAGAGTGGAGTATTAAAGTCCCCCAGTACTATTGTATTGGAGTCTAAGTCTCCCTTTAAGTCCCTTAACATATCTTTTAAATAAACCAGTGCCCAGTAATTAGCTGTATATACATTTATAATAGTTACATCTTCCTGTTGAATTGATCCCTTAATCATTATATAGTGCCCCTCTTTGTCTCTCTTAACAGTTTTTGTGTTAAAGTTTATTTTGTCTGATACTAAGATGGCTACACCTGCTCTTTTCTCATTGCTGTTGGCATGGAATATCTTTTTCCAACCTTTCACTTTCAGTCTGCATGCATCTTTGTTGGAAAGATGTGTTTCTTATAAGCAGCAAATAGACGGGTTTTGTTCCTTAATCCATTCAGCCAATCTGTGTCTTTTAACTGGAGAGTTGAGGTCATTAACGTTCAATGTGATTATTGATAAGTAGTAACTTTGCCCTGCCATTTTCCCAAAGATATTTTCTAATATATGTTTTGAACTTCCTGTGATCTTTTACTGTGAGGTTTTCTTCCTTTACCTTCTAGCAATCAGGGAAATGCAAATCAAAACCACAATGAGGTTTCACCTCACCCTGGTTAGAATGGCTCACATACTGAAATCTATCAACAACAGATGCTGGCGAGGATGTGGGGAAAAAGGGACACTAACCCACTGTTGGTGGGAATGCAAATTGGTTAAGCCACTATGGAAGTCAGTCTGGAGATTCCTCAGAAACCTGAACATAACCCTACCATACAACCCAGCCATCCCACTCCTTGGAATTTGCCCAAAGGAAATTAAATTGGCAAGCAAAAAAGCTGTCTGCACTTAATGTTTATTGCAGCTTCCACTTTGACTATGACCTCGTCTAAATATGATCGGAGTCGGCGAACTCAAAAGGCTTCCATAGCCTTGGAAACTCACGACAAGAGCCTAGGGAGATTACTGACGCCATAAACAAGAGTGTCAATTTGTTAAGTCAACAACAGGAGTCACTGTGCACTTACTCCTCATGTAGGATCTCTGTCCTTAATGTGTTGCCCAGTGTGAATTAATGCTATAACTAGTACTCAAATAGTATTTTACACTTTATGTTTCTGTGTAGGTGCAAACTGTTGAAATCTTTACTTAATATATACTAAATTGATCTTCTGTATATAAAGATAATTGAAAATGAATCTTGATGTGAATGGAAGGGGAGAAGGACCGGGAGATGGGAGGGTTGCAGGTGGGAGGGAAGTTGTGGGGGGAAGCCATTGTAATCCATAAGCTGTACTTTGGAAATTTATATTTATTAAATAAAAGTTAAAAAAAAGTATTAGTACATTACCAAATATAATCAATCAACATATGAAAAGTACACATGTAGTGATATGTCATTTAAAACAGATTCTCTATTTTAATAGCCATCTCTACCTCCAACTCTAAATCCTTGTGCTAGCCTTTTTCTGTATAGCAAGTATAGCAAAGAGGCATAAGCAATTCTCTTCCAGTAACCATGCTCTGACTGGTCTGGTCTGAGTGTGGTTTTCTTAAAAACTGATTCAGCTTTCCCTGAGCTGCCTCCCACTACCACCTTAGATGGGCATCCCTACACCTTGCAGGACTCACTTGGGGTTCACCTGCTAACAACTATTTCTGTGTTGGACTTATTATGGTTTGGCTAAGGTCCACCTGGAAGATCCCATAGCTTTGGTCTCCCTCTCCCAGGTAAATTCATAGGAAACCACTGCAATCCTCTTCTACATATTCAAAGTCTCACAAGAGAACAGCGGGTTCTCTTTGCAAACATACATTTTGCACTTTGGGCCTTTCATAACAAGCAAGAAAGAAGTTGTCCTTTCTTTAGTCTTCAAACAAGAAACTGACTTTGGTCTTTATGTTTACATATACTCTTAAATTTCAGTAAACATATCTCTGTCACCAACCCCAACCTTTGCAATTAAAAAAAAAATACTGTCCTTGTAAACACACAGAACATCTTCTGACAAATGCTGCCCCTTTCTAAATTCCGTCTCATATAGCTCATTGGTAAAGGCTGTACTTTAACCTTGGAAAAATTGTAACTTTGTTCTCTATAAGGATCTGTCTCCACTGTTAGCCTTACACTATTTGGTAATCTCAAGGAATAGGAAAATATTTCAATAGACACTTCAGACCATCGGATAACCTTAGCATGCATAACAGTCAGAACTTTAAAATTACTAGGATAAAATAAATAAGACTATATCCATGACCTTTTAGTTGATAAAAACTTCATAAGTTTAAATAAAATATTTTAAACATGCAAAAACTTGATAGGAGAGAGCACATCTAAAGTAACAATTCTGAAAAATTGAAGAGATCATTTAAATGTTGAAAGATAAACCTTAGATGAAAAAAATACTTGCAGTATATCAGTAGGGAAGCAATACATATCTGAAAGAAAAAATGAAGAAAATGAAAAGGTACTTAATAGAGAAAAAAATGACCAATGAAAAGATTGTTAACCTCTATAGTAATCAGAGTAAAATAAATTGAAGCCACAGTGACATAACATTTTGCATCTTATCAGTTACAGCAAAAAGCCCTATAAGCTGAACCCCACTCAAATGTTGGTGAGGTGTGAGGAAAAAGGTGCTGTCATGCACTGCTATATAATTGAAACTGTGAACACCAATTTTGGGGGGGTATTGAGCAGTATCTATTAAACCTATATACACACATTCTCATTGTGCCCGTATTTCTACTGAAATATTCTACACGCACAGAAACAGAATATTGTCATGTATTCGTTTTAATTGCAATTGCGCATTCCCCCCATAGAAGAATAGAAAAACAAAATGTGATTCAGTATAATTATTTGCATAGCATATTACCTGCATGAAAAATAACACATCAGACCATGCTATACATTTTATGGGTACATAGATGTAAACAAAAGATTTAAATGTCCAAAAAATATAATTGTATGTTTAAAATAGTTTATCTCAAGGAAAGAGAGGAGAACACCAGGGTCAGAGGTAGTTTTTAAAGGAATTTTGTCTTTACCCATAGTATTTCAGGTTTTACTAGAAGAATGAATTTTTGTAATATATAATTTTAGAGATTTAAAATGAAGCTTCCAGTTCTACACTGATGAAACATTTAATGTTTTTGAACATTAGTTTGCTTTTTTTACAGAATATTATATATGCATGTACATATGCATATCTGTATATATATAGAGAGAATCATTATTAGTATCACACAGAGCACTGTGCTTGCTTATAGTAGAAGCTAAAAACTAGTCTGTTACCTTGTCTTTCTATGCAATGTAAACTGAGCAAGCACAATGTTATTTAAGATTTTTTAATGAGAATATGCCTAATTTGTGGGTTGACAGTCTACCTTCCATCTGTCTGAGAAACATTTGACCAAGAAGACGGAAGAGAACCCAAGACCTAACTTCAAATATAACTAATTAACCTGTAACCTGTATGTAATCTTTATTTCTCTTTAAAACTCAACTGACACATTTAAAATTCTTGGTTTTCTACTAAAAGAAACTGTAACATTATTACAATAATTATCTTAGGAAACAAGAAAAAAGAAGTAAAAGTCTTTGAAAAAACACTTGTTTTTGCCTCTTTGAAAAATATTTCTAGGCACAGTAAAATTAAATATCCCATTGTAAAAAGGTAAAGTGCCCCCAGTTGGGATATTACTTTCTGAATAACGCTGTGGATATTCCCAGTTTGGGCACCAAACCATAACTCACTCTTGGAGGTTTGTTGGAATCGTAAACTGCCAGAGTACAGTTTTATGAAGGATAGAAGGACCTCAGACTGAACTTGCCCAATTAAACAGATTAAATTCTAGCTGTGAATTCAGGCCAGAGCCATGCATTATTGTTTTACTGTAGAATAAACATAAATTTACCAATGCAGTGAAGTTTGCAGCTGGTGAAAGTCCATGATTTTCCCAATGGAAGCGTTTATTTATTTAACTTTGATTATAAAGTTAAAAAGAAATCTAATGCATCTAAGACAGAAAAATGAGGGAAAGAAAACATCCGTAACTTAGAGATAAACATTTGGGACTAAATTTATTCTCAATTATTTATGAACTGCCTTAATTTGAGTTAGATGCAAGTGCTTGAGGTATACAATTCATTCCAAAGAGTAATCAAATATATCTTAAAATACAATGTACCAGTGGAGAAGCAGCAAAGAGATAATGTCTAGAAAAATATATGACCTTAACAGCTGGACATATCTTCCAATGCAATTATTGATGTATGATGGGAATTTTCGTTTGAATTAATCCATATATATATGCTATTTTGGTTCATTTAGTATGCTGTAACAAAATGCCATAAACTGAGTAGCTTTTAGACAACAGAAATTTATTTTTCACAGTTCTAGAGGCTGAAAGGTTCAAGATCATGGTGATGGTAGATTCATTGTCTGCGAGGGCCTGCTTTCCAATTCCTAAGTGGCATCTTCTAGCTGGGTCCTCACATGGTAGGGGGGTCTCTCTTGGGCCTCTTTTGTAAGAACATGAATCCCTCATAATCTAATTCCTTCCCAAAGGCCACACCTCCTACTACCATCACTTTAGGGGTTAGGATTCCAACAAGGAATTGAGGGGGAAGGTGCTCTCACAAACATTCAGACCATAGCAAAAATAAGTAGTCTGAAAATAATTAAAATAAATTTGTATTTATAAAATATTTAATGATTTGAATGAGTAAGGAAGAGGCAGGACAGATAGTTTTTACCAAGATTGGCATTATTGCTGTACCTTGAGCAATTATTGCTGTACCTTGCTCACTCCTTGATTTGAAAAATAGTCACTTTCTTTACAGAACAACTTAAGCTACAATAAAGTCATTCACATTTCACTTTGTGATGACATGTGTGTGTATGAAAAAATGTCACCACCATCCTGCAGTCATCGCCACAGGATCTAAGTGGCTTATACTAAGTGCTTGCAAGAATAGTACACTAAGAATAAAATTTACATGTTGACATTGTAAGAATTCCTAATGCATGTCTCATAAAAATGGCTATTAACGAGTGTTTGCAAAATGTAAAACTTCTCTTAACTCTTTATCCCCCTTAGACATGTACAAGGAAAAGCAGATATAATCTCCTTCAAGAATCACTTCTACCCTGGGGAATAGTGAAGTTACAATAAACGGAGTGCTTCAAAAAACATATGGCATTCAAAATTGCAATTCTTCTGATGGTTTCCATAGTATTTTAAAACCCAGAAAAGCCTGAGTTCAACGAGAATAGATTGATTCTTTCAGAATAAAGAGTAATAATTTGGGGCTTCACTTAGATGTCTGTCTCTTTTGCAAGTACCAGCATAAGCACACATGCATTCACTCAAACAAGTTAGAGGAATTAAAAGCAGGCAAAAAATTATTGGCATTCCCAGATGCTGTTCTAATCAGGTCTCAATTACCCGTAGGCAAAGACCTCCTACCAGGGAGAAAAGTAATCAATTCTGACAGATGGGACACCTGGGCCCCAAATCAAAGGAAACTCCCTCACCCAGCAAGGCCCAGTGTCGCTCTCCATCCAGCATGGCCCTCCTTCCCTGGGGTGTGACTCTTGGCAGCCTGGCCTTTGCCATCTTTCCAGTTTTATTTAGCTATAGACTTCCTTAGGTGCCCTCTCCAACAGCACTGCTCTCTCACCTTTTCCACACATGCCCCGTGGGTTTCTGCACCACCCAGCGTGTGGCTGCCGTTTTCCCCCTCAGAAGTGTCCTCCTGTCACCACCCTGCCTACCAGTTTGGCTATTCCTTCAAAACCCCAGATGAAGAAGAAACAGAAAAGACCACACACACACATACACACACCCACGATCTGCTTCCTCTGTTTAATTTTCCTTGACACTCCAGAGAAGTGATTTTTTTGCCTAATCTGAATATCAGATACATTCATCTGCTTTGTGCATTTTATTGGTAGTATTTCTTGACTTCAGTTCCCTCCAAATCACGGCAAGCAACTGAAAGGAGAGGTCCAGGAATGGAAGACACTTGTGTTTTCAAATATTACCTTGTATCTCTAGAGGTCCTTCTGGGACTCCTTTCCTCGGCAGCAGAACAAGGAAGCTGAGCCAGGAAAATTCTAAGATCCCCTCAAATTCTCAAAGTTAGTAAGTCTGGTATATTGCTGGAATCAGGAAGTTCCTGTACCACAAACTGGGGACTTAACCAACAGAAATGTACGGTCTAATAGTTCAGGAGATGAGAAGTCTGAGATCAAGATGTTGCAGGCTTAGTTTCATCTGAGGGCTGTGAGGAGGACCTATCCTAGGTCTGTGGGCCATCTTTGGCATTCGCTGCCCTTTGTCAGGGCAGATTTCAGCTTCCATCCACTCATGGCGCTGTCCCTGTGTGTCTGTGCCTTAGAAGGACATCAGTTGTGTTGGAGTAGATATCCACCCTGCTGCATATGACTTTATCCTAACTAATTACATCTAAAAAGAACTCCTTCTCTAAATAAGGACACGATCTGAGTTTTCAGGGTTTAGAACATCAACATGTGAATTTTGGGGAGATACAATTCAACCCATAACATTCATCCTTCTCAAAGTATAAACTAAACTAAAACTGGTAAAATGGGGCATTTAAAAAATAAGTTATGCATATTTGTTATAGCCAATTTTATTCAAAAGGCAGAGAGAGAGAGAAAGAGAGACAGAGACATAGAGACAGAGAATTGTCTGTTCATTGGTTAACTCCTTAAATGCCCTCAATAGCTGGGCTGGGCCTGCTCAGGTTCAGGAACTGGCAACTCAATCTGGATCTCTCATGTGGGTAGCCGGGTCTCAAGTATTTAAGCAGGCACCTGCTGCCTCTCATGATGCACATTATCAGGAAGCTGGAATTGAAAGAGGAGCCAGGAATGGAACCCAGGCATTCCAATATAGAATCCAAGCATCCCATGTAGTGACTTGAATGCACATCACCCCACCCAAGCCTCTGGTCCAACTACGATACAGCCTTCTTGTTAAATGAGGAATACGGAAGTCAATTGATATTTTAAAGATATGTTGGCCTCATGTATTTTACTATTGTCAATAACATTAGATTATGATGTGCTTTTAATGGTTCTCTGAAGCCATAGATTTTCTGACTCTGTCCAAAGAAAATTCAGTCCATTCTGTTACTTTAATGAGTCCATAATTACTGTAGATTGTTCAAGCCTCTGCTCCCAAGCACTTCCATCATTGTCAGTGAAATGGGAATAAAAAAGAATAAAATGTCATTCTGATGAATAGTTTAACGGAGATTTTCTTATATATACATGGACACATACACTTATGTGTATGATTTGATTACCAGATGCAGCAGATGCAGCTAATTGCTTACAAAATACATTTGCTTCTGATCTTCACCATGATCTTGTGAGGCGGTAAGATGTGTTACTATTTCACGTTTTTGGAAAATGAAGTTGAAAACCAAAATCACATTACTAGATGTGGAGAGTACACACCTTAAATGTGTACTCTTGACCATGATTCTCAATATAAAGTTAATAGCTAAATTGCAAGCCTTATCTACTACTAAGATTTCAATTTTCTACCACCTTTGCCTTCCATCACTAAGTATAATTGACAGTTGGTCAATCACCTGTTTCAAAAGAATATAGTTGGAACAAAATATTAAGAAATATTTTAAAGTACTCTAGGGACCTTTTATTAGACCTTGCCAATAAATAGGGCTATTCATATTTCAAAGACATTAACTCACTCAAGTCATAATAAGTTGACTAGGAATATGGGCCCTGGTATTAAGTCCATTTCTAATGATATTTTACCAAAAATATCTCTTTGAAAACCTGGTCCTCTGTGAAGAACAAGTGTCAAGTTATATTGCATTTCTTTCTTCAGCCTAATTGTCCCCTTTTAATCTCTTGGAATTTGTAAAATGTAATATCTTTGTGGAGTTAATCTGATAATGAAGATTTGAGTGGATTTAAACTAAATATGAAGTAAATTTCTTAGGTAATAAATGCAACATTGATGGATTTTTAATAAACTTATTTTTAGAGCACTCCGATTTTGGTCTTTCATCTCTATTCTAAATCATTCAAGCCCATCCTTAGCTTGTGGGTTTCATAAATCCACATTAAATTTAAACCTTGAGAGACCTAGCCAAGACTCATACTGGTGTCTGCCAGTATTCCTACAGCTCGCAACATTTGTAAGGACATAGACAAATTTTGATGTCAAATTTATGATTGGTATGAAACTGATTCTGAAGCTTGGACAGATTATCAGTGTTTTCTTGGTGTGTGGGGGGGTAGGATTTCTGAATCAAACAGTTTCTGAAAATAAATTTCCCTAAGAATTCTGTGGAGCTGAAGAACTTAGATAAAGTTGATGAGAGAAGTTGATGGGTTCCACATGGAGTGTAGTCCTGACCTCTATGACCAACTGTCTCCCAGTTGCTGTTTCCTTGAATCCAGTTCCCACCACATCCTATCATATCCTACCCCATCTTCAGTGAATTACTTTCAACCGGAAAATTGAGGTGATTCCTTTCCAAACTGCATACAAGCAGAGTTCTTTCCTCTCTCTTAGCTGGCTGGCTAAGAATCAGTATTCTTTCAGGATGTCTTCATGAAAGCATTCACTCTGGATTCAAGAAGTTCAAAAACAATAAAATATACACTCTATATAAACAATAAAATAGACATGATCAATGACATATACAATTCAGCATTTCATATTTCTTAACCAAATAGTCTAAAAAATCACATACTATTTTAATGACCAAAATGTATAAAATTGCATAGACTTTTACTAGAATGGTTTAATTTCCAATAAATGGTTTTACTTCAATACAAAATTCTACAAATCTCAGTACCATGAAAGCTACCATCTAGATTTAAAAAAATGTTTTATTTATATAAGGTGAACAAATATCACTTTTTTTAACAATAATTTTCAACATCATCCTCTTGTCAAGTTCACAGATATTGTTATATTTGCTGAAAATAATTTTAAGGTTGATTTTCTTTGCTATTTAAAATCTTACAATATGGAAAATGTGTAATGTTTCCAGAATATACTCCATATTACATTTTCAAAGAAACTAAAATGATTGAAAACATTATTGGTTATATGCAAAGCTACTAATAATTTATTTTGACTTCTCTTCTCATACTCAAACTTTGTTAAAATATAAGAAGCTCAAAGAACCCCAAGCAGAGCTCCAGAACCCCCACAAAGTTCTCCTGCAATGCATATTGTTGTCAAATTTTCAAAAGTTAAAGACAAGGAAAGAATTCTGAAGATAGTAAGAGAAAAGCATCAAATTATACATAAAGCAAACCAGTTAGATTAACATTAGAGTTCTCAGTGCAAATTCTAAAGAACGAAAGAGAGTGGGATGATATATTCAAGGTCTTAAAAGAAAAACACTTTCAACCAAAATTATTTTCCTTAAGATTTATTCATTTATTTATTTGAAAGACAGAGTTATAGAGAGAGGAAGAGGCAGAAAGAGAGAGAGGGAGAGAGAGAGGTCATCTATCCTCAGTTTCACTCCCCAGATAGCCACAATGGCTGCAGCTGTGCCAATCTGAAGCCAGGAGCCAGGAGCTTCTTCCCGTTCTCCCACGCGGCTGCAGGGGCCAAGGACTTGGGCCATCTTCTACTGCTTTCTCAGGCCACAGAAGAGAGCTGGACAGGAAGAGGAGAAGCCGGGACTGTAAAAAAACTGTAAAAAGAGGTAAAGAAGGACATCATATTTTGATAAAAGGCTCCATTAATCAAGAAGACATAACAATCATAAATGCATGTGTACCTAACACAAGACCTACTAGATATATATAGCAAGACTATTAGACCTAAAGGAAGAGATAGACTCAAATACAATGATATTAGGTGACATCAACACCCCACCTTCATCCAGGGACAGGTCATCCAGACAGAAAACCAATAAAGGCACATCAGAGTTGAAACATACTACTGAGCAAATGGACCTAACAGACATTTACAGGAAACTACAAAATTGCTACAGAATGCATATTGTTCTCATCAGCACATGGAACATTTTCTGGGATAGACCACATATTAGGCCACAAATCAAGTGTCTTCAAATGTAAAAGATTGAAATCATACCACGTGTCTTCTCAAACCATAAGGCAATACATTCAGAATCAGCAACAAGAACAATACAACATTCATAAATACTTGGAAATTAAGCAACATGCCACTGAATGATCAATGGGTCATTGAAGAAATTAAAAACGAAATAAAAAGCTTTCTTGAAATAAATGAAAATGAAAACCCAACATATCAAAACCTGTGGGATACAGCAAAAGCAGTAATAAGAGAGAAGTTTATAGCATTAAGTGCTTATGTTAAAAAAAGGAAGAAACTTCTGAAATTAAAGATCTAATGATGCATCTTGAAGACAGAAAAACAAGAACAAACCAAAGCCCAAATCAGCAGGAGGCAAGAAATAATAAGGATCAAAGCAGAAATAAATGAAATTGAAACAAAAAAATTTCTTTAAAAGATCAACAAAACAAAAAGTTGGCTTTTTGAGAAGATAAAACATAAAACTCTAACCAGATTAACAAATAAAAACAGAAAATACTCAAATAAATAAAATTAGAGATGAAAAAGGAGACATTACAACCGACATCACTGAAATAGAAATGACCATAAGAAACTACTATAAAGAACTATATGATAATGAGCTGGAAAACCTCAAAGAAAGGGATAAATTCTTGGATTCATATAACTTACCAAGATAAAGTCAAGGAGATATAGACAACCTAAATAGATCCATAACAAACAATGAGATTTAAACAGGAATCAAAAGTCTTCCGTCAAGAAAAGGTCCAGAACCTGAGGATTTTACTACTGAATTCTACAAAACATACGAAGAGGAAGTAACTCCAATATTCTTCAATCTATTCCAAAGTATTGCACAGGATGGAACTCTGCCAAAGTCTTTTTATGAAGCCAACATTACTTTGATACGAAAACCAAAGACACAACACGAATTGAAAACAACAGACCTATTTCCTTAATGAACAGAGGGGCAAAGATTCTCAACAAAATACTAGCAAATTGCATTCAAAACCACATCAAAAAATTATACTCTTGTGTGAATAGAATTCAATGTCATCACAGACATAAACATTTGCAATTTTATGAAGAGTTGTGTACTTCCTTTGGTTCCATAGATCTCCCTTATAACCTGCTGTAAAGGCCTTGCACCACAGCCATACAATAAAGAAATTTCAAAAATTTTAGGGTAAAATGGGGGTTAAAATATAATTTTATTTTGAGGCAAAAAGTTGGAAATATATGCACAGTCTTAGTACACATTTTCTAGACAGATGTGACCTAGTGATTAAGATGCTTGCATCCCACATTTGGATAACGAGTCAATCAATACCCAGTTGTTCTGATTCCAGCTTCCCACTAAAGCAGAGCCTGGGAGGCGGTGGCAATGGCTCAAGTGATTGGATTCTCATCACTCGATTGACAAAAGGGGATTGAGTTCCTGGCTCCTGGCCTTGGCTGTGCCCAGTTTCTGCAGTGGCGGGCACTTGGGGAGTTAATAAATGGATGGGAGTTCTCTCTATATGTTTACCTATTTCTAATTGTCTTTCTATCGCTCATATATATGCAAAAAATTAAAGAAAAAGCTACTCATTTATAATTCAACTCAAATATGCATTGTGGAATTAGATAAATAGTATTTTTAAACATGCATTTTTCCATTTACTTTTTGAAGACACCTCAAGTGCCTTGATTTCAAAATCGTTCGCTTGAAAATAAATTGTCTTTTAACTCCAATTTCCACAAAGTAAACATTTTCTTTCATTAAATTATATTATTTACTTGAAAGGCAGAGAGAGAAGGGGGAAGAGAAAGAAAGAAAGAGAGAGAGAGAGAGAGAGAGAGAGAGAGAATCTTCTATCTGCTGATTTACTCTCCAAATGTCTGCATTGGGGTCCCGCTGAAGCTAGGAGATGGAACTCAATCCATGTCTCTCACATTGGCAAGGACCCCACTATTTGAACCATCATTCACTGTCTTTCAAGCCCCACTTTAGAAAGAAGCTAGAATGGGAAGGGTAGGTAGGAATCGTATCCAGCACTCCAGTATGGGATGTATGCTCTGTAAGTCTCATCTTGACTGCTATCCTAAATGCCTGCACCTTCCACAAACTTATCGAAGTCACCTGCTGTGGGGAGCAACTCGGACTAGACTAAGTTACTGGAATTAAGACTTATTCTATGCATTTGCTCTCCCACAATATGGCACTGAGAAGGGAGTAACAACTTCTACGCAGCTGCCTCTCGCCAACTTGAGTGATGACCTGCAGGAGCTGATCCTGCTCCTGATTGGAGGAGAGCAGCGTGCTTGGAGTGTGGGTAGCAGAGTTGGGATTGGTGGAAGAGGACTATAAAGGAGGAGAGAGACAACATGCACCAGGAACATCTATCTGAAGGAACACCTGTGCAGCCCCCGAGAGAGCCGGCCGGCGGTGTGCCGCTCCCCCGCGGAAGTGGGGAAAGTGGCAGGGGGAACCGCCCTTCCACGGAGGTGGAAGGGTCAGTAGCCAACCCGGGAAGGACCAGCAGCAAACCCTGGGAGGGCCAAGCAGACAAAAGAACAGCGCAGGGTCCTGTGTCGTTCCTCCACGAAGACGGGGAGCGACAACCTGCTATTGGCATTTTAGGAGTTCTATTGCTAACAGGTCTACACAAGCTCCAGGATGATAGAAAGAGAAAGGCAATATTCATTAACATTGAAGAAAATTAACATAAAGAACATTTATCCAATTTTAATATTATACTTCTGTTCAGGTTAATACACCCAGCAGGATGTTCATAACCATGTTATTTTATATAAGTTACTGGAAAATGTACCTAGTCCTCAAATGTTTCCATAAATTTAAAACCTAATAGCATCTTTGGCCAGAATTTAAAAATACCAGGAGGGGCCAGCCTTGTGGCACAGTGGTTTAAGCCTCAGCCTGCAATACTGGAATCCCACAGGAGTGCCAGTTCAAGTCTCAGTAGTTCCACTTCTGATCCAACCTACTACTAATTCACCTGGGAAAGCAGTGGAAGATACCCAAGTGCTTGGGTCTCTGCCACTCATGTGGGAGACCTACATGGAGTATCAGGCTCCTAGCTTTGGACTGGCCTAGTTCCAGAAGCATTATTCAGAAGTTACTCTTGCTGTAAACATTGTTCTGCCCTAGTCTTATATAATCTTCTCCCACTTTTCATGAGTGGACAGGGATTTCTGTCTGTTATACTCACACTTGTATCTCTCACTCATTAGAACAGAATATAACAATAATAATATAATATAATCTAATAATAATAACAATAGCAACAATGAAAATGGATATTTGCTGAACACTTACCACTACGTAAATTTCCAGGTGAATTTTCTCATTTATCTTTACAAACACAAGAAAATTTAGATCATAAGATTGCTTAGAAAAATGATGAAATACAATAATTGAATGATAACAATTACCTTGATTATGCGAGCACTAACTAATATGCACAAGTATATTACACACTGAATAATTCATTTTTCTAGAACTACACAATTCAATAAAGTATTAAATAGATGTTTTGATGAATTAACTACTATTTGAGATTTCCATATTGTTATTACTTCAAAGCCAACCCTGGTTTAGCTAATGGAGAGCTATCATACTTAACCTAAATTTTATAATAATTATTAATTTTCTTGTGTAAATGAGACAAAGAATATAATACTTATACAGACTAGCATATAAGGAGTGCTCAAGAAATGTTGATTATTATTTCCTAAAATATGATTATCCTGTAAGGGCTTAAAAAACTATCAGGCAAATCAATAATGCGTTGTTAATGGTCAAGATTTGTGTTTCGGTTAAGAATATGTGACTGTGGAGAGTGAGTATTTGGCCTTGCTTTCAAGAAGTTGGTTGAGACATTGACATCATTGATTGGACTTATGTCTGAATTTGAGTTCCAGCTCCACTCCTGATTCCAGTTTCCTGCTAATGTGCACTCTGGAGGCAGCAGTAGTACTTCAAGTTGTTGGGGTCCTATCACCCATGTGGGAGACCTGGGTTGAGTTTCACGCTTCTGGCTTCAGCCTGGTCCAGCCCCAGTTATTGTGGGAACTTAGGGAGTGAATCAGAACAAGGGAGGTCTCTTTTTCTGTCTGTTTTTCTCTTACTATCGCTCAAATAAATAGATAAATAAAAGAAAAACATAATACATTGTGCATTTTTTGCTTGGAAATGTCAGTTTTACTTACTTAGTTGAGGAATAGTGTATTGAGTATATGCTAATACTTCTTTTGCAGAGGACAGTTATAGATGTACACATATACTCCCCATAACTGTGGTCACCATTTTGACAAGTGTACTCAGGGTAAACAAGGCATGGTACTTAATATTTGATTTAAAAGATATTTATTAAAGCTTAATTAAATGAGAATCTGTGGAATCTCAACTGTCTTGCCATTTTAGTATTTTGTCCAATGACTACAAAATTCATATCAAGTAGTAATGATGGGGGGCCAGCTTTGTGACACAGCAGGTAAAGCTGCTGCCTGTGATGCTGGCATCTCATATGGTCTCCAATTTTGTGTCCCAGCTGCTCCACTTCCAACCCAGCCCCTGCTAATGGCCTGGGAAGGCAGTGAAAGTTGGTCCAGGTGCTTGGACCCCTGCACCCACGTGGGAAACCAGGATAAATCTCCTGGCTCCTGTCTTTGGTCTAGCCCAGTCCTGGCCATTGCAGTCACCTGAGAAGTGAACCAGCAGATAAAAGATTCTCTCTCTCTCTCTCTCTCTCTCTCTCTCTCCTCTTCCCTCTCCCTGGCTATCATTTCTTTCTTTTTTCTTAAAGATTTATTTTTTTTAATTTTTTGAAAGACAGAGTTACAGAGAGAAGTAGAGACACAGAGAGAGGTCTTCCACCTGCTGGTTCACTCCCCAGATAGCTGCAACAGCTGGAGCTGTGCCGATCCGAAGCCAGGATTTTCTTCTGGGTCTCCCACGTGGGTGCAGGGGCCCAAGGTCTTGGGCCATCTTCTACTGCTTTCCCAGGCCATGGCAGAGAGCTGGATTGGAAGAGGAGCAGCAGGGACTAGAACCAGAGCCCATATGGGATGCTGGTGCTTCAGGCCAGGGCTTTAACCCGCTGCACCACAGCGCCGGCCCCTCTCCTTTCTTTCTTTAAACCTGACTTTCAAATAAATAATATGTATTTTTTAAAAAAGGTACTAGTGACAATAAAGGAATTTATAAGATATAAGGAGGGGTCTAAGTATTACATCTTTGAGCTCTTTAAAGCAAGGTTTCTTTCCTAGGCCGGCGCCGCGGCTCACTAGGCTAATCCTCCGCCTAGCGGCGCCGGCACACCGGGTTCTAGTCCCGGTCGGGGCGCCGGATTCTGTCCCGGTTGCCCCTCTTCCAGGCCAGCCCTCTGCTGTGGCCCGGGAGTGCAGTGGAGGATGGCCCAGGTGCTTGGGCCCTGCACCCCATGGGAGACCAGGAAAAGCACCTGGCTCCTGGCTCCTGCCATCGGATCAGCGCGGTGCGCCGGTCGCATCGCGCTGGCCGCGGCGGCCATTGGAGGGTGAACCAACGGCAAAAGGAAGACCTTTCTCTCTGTCTCTCTCTCTCTCACTGTCCACTCTGCCTGTCAAAAAAAAAAAAAAAAAAAAAAAAAAAAAAAAAAAAAAAAAAAAAGCAAGGTTTCTTTCCTTATACTGAGAAGGCTCCCTATGCCTTCTGGATTTTTTAAAAATCTGGGAGAGAGAGAGAGGGAGGGAGGGGGAGGGAGAGAGAGAGCTAGTTCTCATCTGCTGGTTCACTGCCCCAATGCCCACATTGGCAGGAGGGGAGAAGTAAGTGCTGGGAGTTGGGAACTCAATCCTGGCTTACCACACAGTTAGTAAAACTCAATTATTTGAGCTGTCACCACTGCTTCCCTGGGTCTGCTCTAGCAGGAAGCTGGACTCAGGAGTCAGAGCTTAGTATCAAACCCAGAACCTCTGATGTGGGTCACAGGCATTCTCTTTTCTTTTTTATTTGAAAGGCAGAGTTCCAGAGAGAGAAAGAGAAAGAGAAAGAGGAGAGAGAGAGAGAATCTTCCATTTGTTGGTTCATTCCCCAAGTGGCTGCCACAGCTGGGGCTGGGCCAGGCCCGATCCAGGAGCCAGGAGCTTCAGCTGGGTCTCCCACACGGGCACAGGGACCCAAGGACTTGATCCAGGAGCCAGGAGCGTCAGCTGGGTCTCCCACACAGGCACAGGGCCCAAGGACTTGCATCATTTTCTGCTGCTTTCCTAGGAGCAGTGGCAGTGCTGGAACAGCCAGCACAGCGGCGGCTCCTATTTTTTTCTTTTTATTGGCTAACTGGCCCAGAATCTCTATTCCTGTAGCAAGAACAGTAAGCAAGAGCAATAAGAAATATTGGAATCGAACCTTTCTCATGCACTATGTTTTCCTTTTATTTCAGTGTTTGGGACAATGCTGACAAGAAAATCAGACAAGGAGTATCATGTTCTTGAGACAGAGGCAAAATCTTTCAGATACGTGTGTTTCTTTCACAATAAAACAAAAGCTGTAGGTCCATGGCTTGTGAAAAACAGTAGGTTCTTTTGCTGACAAAATCCATAAGAGCTCTATAAAGGATATTATCAGTATGTGAAAAGTATTTCCTAAGAGTAAGGTTTGTTTCCACTCATTGTTCATGGACATGGTAAAAATTAGAAGTATATTAGAAGTATATTATAAGTATATTATTAAAATGTTGATGTTGTGTAGGTATTGTGTCCATGTAAAATGTTGAAAATTCTTCCATAAGTGGAAAGTTGTTCTTTTTGCACATCTGATATTGTGAAAGACAAAATTGTTCACTATCTTGGCTCTTTAGGTGACTGCATACGCAGTGGTGACTAATCTCAGGTTTTGACTGACCTTGTTAAAAGACTTAGGCTGACTGTCAAGGCAGGTATTTCAGAAGACCACAGCTAGAAAGCTGTATGCACACAATCACCAACACCAACCATAGTCATCTGTTTCTATATATTTCCCTTTTTTACCTATTTCTTTATGAGTATGTTTCATATTTTCATAATTGTGAGGCTGATACAACTGTCATTGGTACACCTAAGTGTTGTAAAACATGTTTGTTATTACTGCCTATTTCATTGTGTAAAATGACCTATGAACTGTTCTGTCATATTTTTATTTGTTTCTCAAATGAATTTCTCTTTTAAAAATGTACATAAGTATAATTAAAAGTATTATGATTTTTTTCTCAGGGTGATAGCTTCAAGAATTAAAAATAATTTATTTAAAAAAAAAAGCATGTAGAGTAAGGTCTGGAAACTTCAAATCTGGAAGGGAACTGCTGAAGGTTGAGGCTAATGTTCAAAAGAACAAAATTAGAGTCAGAAGTTGCAAGACAGTCCCTGACTAAGCATATATAATGGGCAGCAAGATTCCGTGGGTGTGGTGAGAGTGTATGAAACTACTGAGCCAGTTTTTGGCTAGGTCTCAGGATCTGGGTCTGGAAGATGATACTCAATTTGTAAAAACTGCTTTTGACAGCTCTTGTACTTCTACTGCAATTACTCAGTGTGAGGGAGTCCCCTTGCACATTAGGAGGCCTAAGGATTAAGGCGAAGGATGTGGTATCACCACAGGGCATAGGCAAGGTCATACAATGTCCTATGTACTACATTTGGTTTCTGAAAGATCCAGCTCTTTAACTCCCTTTTTGTCTTCACAGTCTGGGGTTGATAGGAACAGGGCAGTTGGTGCTGTAAGATCTGGAACAAATCGCATTGACATGAACTCAACATAAACCACATGTTCACTACTGATTTCAAACTTTGTGTTCTTCAAAAGATTTCAAAGACATAATCTACTTTCTTTAACAATTAAATGGACCTTTTGTCAGCATCCAACAGGGAACATCCCTTGTTTCCCTTAGGGAAACGCTACCCCTCACACATCCCTGGTTCTATTATGTTGTTTTACTTTTCTGTACTTTTGATGATTTAAAAATACCTTTTTCTAACACATTTTGATTTGTTACAAGTAAATTATTTATAAAGATAAAAGTTTATAATACTTGCTTCTAGAACTTATTTCAAACCTGTTAGTCTTTAATTAGTATTTCATTTTCATTAATTATTTTCTTAAGGCTCAGAAATTATGCGTCCCATCACATGGTCCCCCAATGTTCAATTAGGTTTTGAAATTTTATTTTTGATCAGCAGAAAGATACTTATTGAAGTGATATGCTGTCAGTTTG